>NW_028225829.1:0-143670 GCF_052327205.1 Somniosus microcephalus | reverse complement strand
AGGAGAAGGTGAAGTCTGGGAGGGTGAATCAGAAGAAGTAGAAGAAGGAGAAGGAGAAGGTGAAGTCAGGAGGGTGAATCAGAAGAAGCAGAAGAAGGAGAAGGAGAAGGTGAAGTCTGGAGGGTGAATCAGAAGAAGCAGAAGAAGGAGAAGGAGAAGGTGAAGTCTGGAGGGTGAATCAGAAGAAGCAGAAGAAGAGAAGGAGAAGGTGAAGTCTGAGGGTGATCAGAAGAGCAGAAGAAGGAGAAGGAGAAGGTGAAGTCTGGAGGGAGAAGCAGAAGAAGTAGAAGAAGGAGAAGGAGAAGGTGAAGTCTGGAGGGTGAATCAGAAGAAGTAGAAGAAGGAGAAGGAGAAGGTGAAGTCTGGAGGGTGAATCAGAAGAAGTAGAAGAAGGAGAAGGAGAAGGTGAAGTCTGGAGGGTGAATCAGAAGAAACAGAAGAAGGAGAAGGAGAAGGTGAAGTCTGGAGGGTGAATCAGAAGAAGTAGAAGAAGGAGAAGGAGAAGGTGTAGTCTGGAGGGTGAATCAGAAGAAGTAGAAGAAGGAGAAGGAGAAGGTGAAGTCTGGAGGGTGAATCAGAAGAAGCAAAAGAAGGAGAAGGAGAAGGTGAAGTCTGGAGGGTGAAACAGAAGAACAATAAGGAAAGGAGAAGGGTGAAGTCAGGAGGGTGAATCAGAAGAAGCAGAAGAAGGAGAAGGAGAAGGTGAAGTAAGGAGGGTGAATCAGAAGAAGCAGAAGAAGGAGAAGGAGAAGGTGAAGTCTGGAGTGTGAAGCAGAAGAAGCAAAAGAAGGAGAAGGAGAAGGTGAAGTCTGGAGGGTGAAACAGAAGAAGCAGAAGAAGGAGAAGGAGAAGGTGAAGTCTGGAGGGTGAAGCAGAAGAAGTAGAAGAAGGAGAAGGAGAAGGTGAAGTCAGGAGGGTGAATCAGAAGAAGTAGAAGAAGGAGAAGGAGAAGGTGAAGTCAGGAGGGTGAATCAGAAGAAGCAGAAGAAGGAGAAGGAGAAGGTGAAGTCTGGACGGTGAATCAGAAGAATCAGAAGAAGGAGAAGGAGAAGGTGAAGTCTGGAGGGTGAATCAGAAGAAGCAGAAGAAAGAGAAGGAGAAGGTGAAGTCTGGAGGGTGAATCAGAAGAAGTAGAAGAAGGAGAAGGAGAAGGTGAAGTCTGGAGGGTGAATCAGAAAAAGCAGAAGAAGGAGAAGGAGAAGGTGAAGTCTGGAGGGTGAATCAGAAGAAGCAGAAGAAGGAAAAGGAGAAGGTGAAGTCTGGAGGGTGAATCAGAAGAAGCAGAAGAAGGAGAAGGAGAAGGTGAAGTCTGGAGGGTGAATCAGAAGAAGAAGAATAAGGAGAAGGAGAAGGTGAAGTCTGGAGGGTGAATCAGAAGAAGCAGAAAAAGGAGAAGGAGAAGGTGAAGTCTGAAGGGTGAATCAGAAGAAGTAGAAGAAGGAGAAGGAGAAGGTGAAGTCTGGAGGGTGAAGCAGAAGAAGTAGAAGAAGGAGAAGGAGAAGGTGAAGTCAGGAGGGTGAATCCGAAGAAGTAGAAGAAGGAGAAGGAGAAGGTGAAGTCTGGAGGGTGAATCAGAAGAAGTAGAAGAAGGAGAAGGAGAAGGTGAAGTCTGGAGGGTGAAGCAGAAGAAGTAGTAGAAGGAGAAGGAGAAGGTGAAGTCAGGAGGGTGAATCAGAAGAAGTAGAAGAAGGAGAAGGAGAAGGTGAAGTCAGGAGGGTGAATCAGAAGAAGCAGAAGAAGGAGAAAGAGAAGGTGAAGTCTGGAGGGTGAATCAGAAGAATCAGAAGAAGGAGAAGGAGAAGGTGAAGTCTGGAGGGTGAATCAGAAGAAGCAGAAGAAAGAGAAGGAGAAGGTGAAGTCTGGAGGGTGAATCAGAAGAAGTAGAAGAAGGAGAAGGAGAAGGTGAAGTCTGGAGGGTGAATCAGAAAAAGCAGAAGAAGGAGAAGGAGAAGGTGAAGTCTGGAGGGTGAATCAGAAGAAGCAGAAGAAGGAGAAGGAGAAGGTGAAGTCTGGAGGGTGAATCAGAAGAAGCAGAAGAAGGAGAAGGAGAAGGTGAAGTCTGGAGGGTGAGTCAGAAGAAGCAGAATAAGGAGAAGGAGAAGGTGAAGTCTGGAGGGTGAATCAGAAGAAGCAGAAAAAGGAGAAGGAGAAGGTGAAGTCTGAAGGGTGAATCAGAAGAAGTAGAAGAAGGAGAAGGAGAAGGTGAAGTCTGGAGGGTGAAGCAGAAGAAGTAGAAGAAGGAGAAGGAGAAGGTGAAGTCAGGAGGGTGAATCAGAAGAAGTAGAAGAAGGAGAAGGAGAAGGTGAAGTCAGGAGGGTGAATCAGAAGAAGCAGAAGAAGGAGAAGGAGAAGGTGAAGTCTGGAGGGTGAATCAGAAGAATCAGAAGAAGGAGAAGGAGAAGGTGAAGTCTGGAGGGTGAATCAGAAGAAGCAGAAGAAAGAGAAGGAGAAGGTGAAGTCTGGAGGGTGAAGCAGAAGAAACAGAAGAAGGAGAAGGAGAAGGTGGAGACTGGAGGGTGAATCAGAAGAAGTAGAAGAAGGAGAAGGAGAAGGTGAAGTCTGGAGGGTGAATCAGAAGAGGTAGAAGAAGGAGAAGGAGAAGGTGAAGTCTGGAGGGTGAATCAGAAGAAGCAGAAGAAGGAGAAGGAGAAGGTGAAGTCTGGAGGGTGAATCAGAAGAAGCAGAAGAAGGAGAAGGAGAAGATGAAGTCTGGAGGGTGAATCAGAAGAAGTAGAAGAAGGAGAAGGAGAAGGTGAGGTCTGGAGGGTGAATCAGAAGAAGCAGAAGAAGGAGAAGGAGAAGGTGAAGTCTGGAGGGTGAATCAGAAGAAGCAGAAGAAGGAGAAGGAGAAGGTGAAGTCTGGAGGGTGAATCAGAAGAAGCAGAAGAAGGAGAAGGAGAAGGTGAAGTCAGGAGGGTGAATCAGAAGAAGCAGAAGAAGGAGAAGGAGAAGGTGAAGTTAGGAGGGTGAATCAGAAGAAGCAGAAGAAGGAGAAGGAGCAGGTGATGTCAGGGGGGTGAAGCAGAAGAAGTAGAAGAAGGAGAAGGAGAAGGTGAAGTCAGGACGGTGAAGCAGAAGAAGCAGAAGAAGGAGAAGGAGAAGGTGAAGTCTGGAGGGTGAATCAGAAGAAGTAGAAGAAGGAGAAGGAGAAGGTCAAGTCTGGAGGGTGAATCAGAAGAAGTAGAATAAGGAGAAGGAGAAGGTGAAGTCTGGAGGGTGAAGCAGAAGAAGTAGAAGAAGGAGAAGGAGAAGGTGAAGTCAGGAGGGTGAATCAGAAGAAGTAGAAGAAGGAGAAGGAGAAGGTGAAGTCAGGAGGGTGAATCAGAAGAAGCAGAAGAAGGAGAAGGAGAAGGTGAAGTCTGGAGGGTGAATCAGAAGAATCAGAAGAAGGAGAAGGAGAAGGTGAAGTCTGGAGGGTGAATCAGAAGAAGCAGAAGAAAGAGAAGGAGAAGGTGAAGTCTGGAGGGTGAATCAGAAGAAGTAGAAGAAGGAGAAGGAGAAGGTGAAGTCTGGAGTGTGAATCAGAAGAAGCAGAAGAAGGAGAAGGAGAAGGTGAAGTCTAGAGGGTGAATCAGAAGAAGCAGAATAAGGAGAAGGAGAAGGTGAAGTCAGGAGGGTGAATCAGAAGAAGCAGAAGAAGGAGAAGGAGAAGGTGAAGTAAGGAGGGTGAATCAGAAGAAGCAGAAGAAGGAGAAGGAGAAGGTGAAGTCTGGAGTGTGAAGCAGAAGAAGCAAAAGAAGGAGAAGGAGAAGGTGAAGTCTGGAGGGTGATTCAGAAGAAGTAGAAGAAGGAGAAGGAGAAGGTGAAGTCTGGAGGGTGAAGCAGAAGAAGTAGAAGAAGGAGAAGGAGAAGGTGAAGTCAGGAGGGTGAATCAGAAGAAGTAGAAGAAGGAGAAGGAGAAGGTGAAGTCAGGAGGGTGAATCAGAAGAAGCAGAAGAAGGAGAAGGTGAAGTCTGGAGGGTGAATCAGAAGAATCAGAAGAAGGAGAAGGAGAAGGTGAAGTCTGGAGGGTGAATCAGAAGAAGCAGAAGAAAGAGAAGGAGAAGGTGAAGTCTGGAGGGTGAATCAGAAGAAGCAGAAGAAGGAGAAGGAGAAGATGAAGTCTGGAGGGAGAAGCAGAAGAAGTAGAAGAAGGAGAAGGAGAAGGTGAAGTCTGGAGGGTGAATCAGAAGAAGTAGAAGAAGGAGAAGGAGAAGGTGAAGTCTGGAGGGTGAATCAGAAGAAGTAGAAGAAGGAGAAGGAGAAGGTGAAGTCTGGAGGGTGAATCAGAAGAAACAGAAGAAGGAAAAGGAGAAGGTGAAGTCTGGAGGGTGAATCAGAAGAAGTAGAAGAAGGAGAAGGAGAAGGTGTAGTCTGGAGGGTGAATCAGAAGAAGTAGACGAAGGAGAAGGAGAAGGTGAAGTCTGGAGGGTGAACCAGAAGAAGCAGAAGAAGGAGAAGGAGAAGGTGAAGTCTGGAGGGTGAATCAGAAGAAGTAGAAGAAGGAGAAGGAGAAGGTGAAGTCTGGAGGGTGAATCAGAAGAAGCAAAAGAAGGAGAAGGAGAAGGTGAAGTCTGGAGGGTGAAACAGAAGAAGCAGAATAAGGAGAAGGAGAAGGTGAAGTCAGGAGGGTGAATCAGAAGAAGCAGGAGAAGGAGAAGGAGAAGGTGAAGTAAGGAGGGTGAATCAGAAGAAGCAGAAGAAGGAGAAGGAGAAGGTGAAGTCTGGAGTGTGAAGCAGAAGAAGCAAAAGAAGGAGAAGGAGAAGGTGAAGTCTGGAGGGTGATTCAGAAGAAGTAGAAGAAGGAGAAGGAGAAGGTGAAGTCTGGAGGGTGAAGCAGAAGAAGTAGAAGAAGGAGAAGGAGAAGGTGAAGTCAGGAGGGTGAATCAGAAGAAGTAGAAGAAGGAGAAGGAGAAGGTGAAGTCAGGAGGGTGAATCAGAAGAAGCAGAAGAAGGAGAAGGTGAAGTCTGGAGGGTGAATCAGAAGAATCAGAAGAAGGAGAAGGAGAAGGTGAAGTCTGGAGGGTGAATCAGAAGAAGCAGAAGAAAGAGAAGGAGAAGGTGAAGTCTGGAGGGTGAATCAGAAGAAGCAGAAGAAGGAGAAGGAGAAGGTGAAGTCTGGAGGGAGAAGCAGAAGAAGTAGAAGAAGGAGAAGGAGAAGGTGAAGTCTGGAGGGTGAATCAGAAGAAGTAGAAGAAGGAGAAGGAGAAGGTGAAGTCTGGAGGGTGAATCAGAAGAAGTAGAAGAAGGAGAAGGAGAAGGTGAAGTCTGGAGGGTGAATCAGAAGAAACAGAAGAAGGAAAAGGAGAAGGTGAAGTCTGGAGGGTGAATCAGAAGAAGTAGAAGAAGGAGAAGGAGAAGGTGTAGTCTGGAGGGTGAATCAGAAGAAGTAGACGAAGGAGAAGGAGAAGGTGAAGTCTGGAGAGTGAACCAGAAGAAGCAGAAGAAGGAGAAGGAGAAGGTGAAGTCTGGAGGGTGAATCAGAAGAAGTAGAAGAAGGAGAAGGAGAAGGTGAAGTCTGGAGGGTGAATCAGAAGAAGCAAAAGAAGGAGAAGGAGAAGGTGAAGTCTGGAGGGTGAAACAGAAGAAGCAGAATAAGGAGAAGGAGAAGGTGAAGTCAGGAGGGTGAATCAGAAGAAGCAGGAGAAGGAGAAGGAGAAGGTGAAGTAAGGAGGGTGAATCAGAAGAAGCAGAAGAAGGAGAAGGAGAAGGTGAAGTCTGGAGTGTGAAGCAGAAGAAGCAAAAGAAGGAGAAGGAGAAGGTGAAGTCTGGAGGGTGAATCAGAAGAAGCAGAAGAAGGAGAAGGAGAAGGTGAAGTCTGGAGGGTGAAGCAGAAGAAGTAGAAGAAGGAGAAGGAGAAGGTGAAGTCAGGAGGGTGAATCAGAAGAAGTAGAAGAAGGAGAAGGAGAAGGTGAAGTCAGGAGGGTGAATCAGAAGAAGCAGAAGAAGGAGAAGGAGAAGGTGAAGTCTGGACGGTGAATCAGAAGAATCAGAAGAAGGAGAAGGAGAAGGTGAAGTCTGGAGGGTGAATCAGAAGAAGCAGAAGAAAGAGAAGGAGAAGGTGAAGTCTGGAGGGTGAATCAGAAGAAGTAGAAGAAGGAGAAGGAGAAGGTGAAGTCTGGAGGGTGAATCAGAAAAAGCAGAAGAAGGAGAAGGAGAAGGTGAAGTCTGGAGGGTGAATCAGAAGAAGCAGAAGAAGGAAAAGGAGAAGGTGAAGTCTGGAGGGTGAATCAGAAGAAGCAGAAGAAGGAGAAGGAGAAGGTGAAGTCTGGAGGGTGAATCAGAAGAAGAAGAATAAGGAGAAGGAGAAGGTGAAGTCTGGAGGGTGAATCAGATGAAGCAGAAAAAGGAGAAGGAGAAGGTGAAGTCTGAAGGGTGAATCAGAAGAAGTAGAAGAAGGAGAAGGAGAAGGTTAAGTCTGGAGGGTGAAGCAGAAGAAGTAGAAGAAGGAGAAGGAGAAGGTGAAGTCAGGAGGGTGAATCAGAAGAAGTAGAAGAAGGAGAAGGAGAAGGTGAAGTCTGGAGGGTGAATCAGAAGAAGTAGAAGAAGGAGAAGGAGAAGGTGAAGTCTGGAGGGTGAAGCAGAAGAAGTAGTAGAAGGAGAAGGAGAAGGTGAAGTCAGGAGGGTGAATCAGAAGAAGTAGAAGAAGGAGAAGGAGAAGGTGAAGTCAGGAGGGTGAATCAGAAGAAGCAGAAGAAGGAGAAAGAGAAGGTGAAGTCTGGAGGGTGAATCAGAAGAATCAGAAGAAGGAGAAGGAGAAGGTGAAGTCTGGAGGGTGAATCAGAAGAAGCAGAAGAAAGAGAAGGAGAAGGTGAAGTCTGGAGGGTGAATCAGAAGAAGTAGAAGAAGGAGAAGGAGAAGGTGAAGTCTGGAGGGTGAATCAGAAAAAGCAGAAGAAGGAGAAGGAGAAGGTGAAGTCTGGAGGGTGAATCAGAAGAAGCAGAAGAAGGAGAAGGAGAAGGTGAAGTCTGGAGGGTGAATCAGAAGAAGCAGAAGAAGGAGAAGGAGAAGGTGAAGTCTGGAGGGTGAGTCAGAAGAAGCAGAATAAGGAGAAGGAGAAGGTGAAGTCTGGAGGGTGAATCAGAAGAAGCAGAAAAAGGAGAAGGAGAAGGTGAAGTCTGAAGGGTGAATCAGAAGAAGTAGAAGAAGGAGAAGGAGAAGGTGAAGTCTGGAGGGTGAAGCAGAAGAAGTAGAAGAAGGAGAAGGAGAAGGTGAAGTCAGGAGGGTGAATCAGAAGAAGTAGAAGAAGGAGAAGGAGAAGGTGAAGTCAGGAGGGTGAATCAGAAGAAGCAGAAGAAGGAGAAGGAGAAGGTGAAGTCTGGAGGGTGAATCAGAAGAATCAGAAGAAGGAGAAGGAGAAGGTGAAGTCTGGAGGGTGAATCAGAAGAAGCAGAAGAAAGAGAAGGAGAAGGTGAAGTCTGGAGGGTGAAGCAGAAGAAACAGAAGAAGGAGAAGGAGAAGGTGAAGACTGGAGGGTGAATCAGAAGAAGTAGAAGAAGGAGAAGGAGAAGGTGAAGTCTGGAGGGTGAATCAGAAGAGGTAGAAGAAGGAGAAGGAGAAGGTGAAGTCTGGAGGGTGAATCAGAAGAAGCAGAAGAAGGAGAAGGAGAAGGTGAAGTCTGGAGGGTGAATCAGAAGAAGCAGAAGAAGGAGAAGGAGAAGATGAAGTCTGGAGGGTAAATCAGAAGAAGTAGAAGAAGGAGAAGGAGAAGGTGAGGTCTGGAGGGTGAATCAGAAGAAGCAGAAGAAGGAGAAGGAGAAGGTGAAGTCTGGAGGGTGAATCAGAAGAAGCAGAAGAAGGAGAAGGAGAAGGTGAAGTCTGGAGGGTGAATCAGAAGAAGCAGAAGAAGGAGAAGGAGAAGGTGAAGTCAGGAGGGTGAATCAGAAGAAGCAGAAGAAGGAGAAGGAGAAGGTGAAGTTAGGAGGGTGAATCAGAAGAAGCAGAAGAAGGAGAAGGAGCAGGTGATGTCAGGGGGATGAAGCAGAAGAAGTAGAAGAAGGAGAAGGAGAAGGTGAAGTCAGGACGGTGAAGCAGAAGAAGCAGAAGAAGGAGAAGGAGAAGGTGAAGTCTGGAGGGTGAATCAGAAGAAGTAGAAGAAGGAGAAGGAGAAGGTCAAGTCTGGAGGGTGAATCAGAAGAAGTAGAATAAGGAGAAGGAGAAGGTGAAGTCTGGAGGGTGAAGCAGAAGAAGTAGAAGAAGGAGAAGGAGAAGGTGAAGTCAGGAGGGTGAATCAGAAGAAGTAGAAGAAGGAGAAGGAGAAGGTGAAGTCAGGAGGGTGAATCAGAAGAAGCAGAAGAAGGAGAAGGAGAAGGTGAAGTCTGGAGGGTGAATCAGAAGAATCAGAAGAAGGAGAAGGAGAAGGTGAAGTCTGGAGGGTGAATCAGAAGAAGCAGAAGAAAGAGAAGGAGAAGGTGAAGTCTGGAGGGTGAATCAGAAGAAGTAGAAGAAGGAGAAGGAGAAGGTGAAGTCTGGAGTGTGAATCAGAAGAAGCAGAAGAAGGAGAAGGAGAAGGTGAAGTCTAGAGGGTGAATCAGAAGAAGCAGAATAAGGAGAAGGAGAAGGTGAAGTCTGGAGGGTGAATCAGAAGAAGCAGAAGAAGGAGAAGGAGAAGGTGAAGTCTGGAGGGTGAATCAGAAGAAGTAGAAGAAGGAGAAGGAGAAGGTGAAGTCTGGAGGGTGAAGCAGAAGAAGTAGAAGAAGGAGAAGGAGAAGGTGAAGTCAGGAGGGTGAATCAGAAGAAGTAGAAGAAGGAGAAGGAGAAGGTGAAGTCAGGAGGGTGAATCAGAAGAAGCAGAAGAAGGAGAAGGAGAAGGTGAAGTCTGGAGGGTGAATCAGAAGAATCAGAAGAAGGAGAAGGAGAAGGTGAAGTCTGGAGGGTGAATCAGAAGAAGCAGAGGAAGGAGAAGGAGAAGGTGAAGTCTGGAGGGTGAATCAGAAGAAGCAGAATAAGGAGAAGGAGAAGGTGAAGTCTGGAGGGTGATTCAGAAGAAGCAGAATAAGGAGAAGGAGAAGGTGAAGTCTGGAGGGTGAATCAGAAGAAGCAGAAGAAGGAGAAGGAGAAGATGAAGTCTGGAGGGTGAATCAGAAGAAGTAGAAGAAGGAGAAGGAGAAGGTGAAGTCTGGAGGGTGAATCAGAAGAAGTAGAAGAAGGAGAAGGAGAAGGTGTAGTCTGGAGGGTGAATCAGAAGAAGTAGACGAAGGAGAAGGAGAAGGTGAAGTCTGGAGGGTGAACCAGAAGAAGCAGAAGAAGGAGAAGGAGAAGGTGAAGTCTGGAGGGTGAATCAGAAGAAGTAGAAGAAGGAGAAGGAGAAGGTGAAGTCTGGAGGGTGAATCAGAAGAAGCAAAAGAAGGAGAAGGAGAAGGTGAAGTCTGGAGGGTGAAACAGAAGAAGCAGAATAAGGAGAAGGAGAAGGTGAAGTCAGGAGGGTGAATCAGAAGAAGCAGGAGAAGGAGAAGGAGAAGGTGAAGTAAGGAGGGTGAATCAGAAGAAGCAGAAGAAGGAGAAGGAGAAGGTGAAGTCTGGAGTGTGAAGCAGAAGAAGCAAAAGAAGGAGAAGGAGAAGGTGAAGTCTGGAGGGTGAATCAGAAGAAGCAGAAGAAGGAGAAGGAGAAGGTGAAGTCTGGAGGGTGAAGCAGAAGAAGTAGAAGAAGGAGAAGGAGAAGGTGAAGTCAGGAGGGTGAATCAGAAGAAGTAGAAGAAGGAGAAGGAGAAGGTGAAGTCAGGAGGGTGAATCAGAAGAAGCAGAAGAAGGAGAAGGAGAAGGTGAAGTCTGGACGGTGAATCAGAAGAATCAGAAGAAGGAGAAGGAGAAGGTGAAGTCTGGAGGGTGAATCAGAAGAAGCAGAAGAAAGAGAAGGAGAAGGTGAAGTCTGGAGGGTGAATCAGAAGAAGTAGAAGAAGGAGAAGGAGAAGGTGAAGTCTGGAGGGTGAATCAGAAAAAGCAGAAGAAGGAGAAGGAGAAGGTGAAGTCTGGAGGGTGAATCAGAAGAAGCAGAAGAAGGAAAAGGAGAAGGTGAAGTCTGGAGGGTGAATCAGAAGAAGCAGAAGAAGGAGAAGGAGAAGGTGAAGTCTGGAGGGTGAATCAGAAGAAGAAGAATAAGGAGAAGGAGAAGGTGAAGTCTGGAGGGTGAATCAGATGAAGCAGAAAAAGGAGAAGGAGAAGGTGAAGTCTGAAGGGTGAATCAGAAGAAGTAGAAGAAGGAGAAGGAGAAGGTTAAGTCTGGAGGGTGAAGCAGAAGAAGTAGAAGAAGGAGAAGGAGAAGGTGAAGTCAGGAGGGTGAATCAGAAGAAGTAGAAGAAGGAGAAGGAGAAGGTGAAGTCTGGAGGGTGAATCAGAAGAAGTAGAAGAAGGAGAAGGAGAAGGTGAAGTCTGGAGGGTGAAGCAGAAGAAGTAGAAGAAGGAGAAGGAGAAGGTGAAGTCAGGAGGGTGAATCAGAAGAAGCAGAAGAAGGAGAAAGAGAAGGTGAAGTCTGGAGGGTGAATCAGAAGAATCAGAAGAAGGAGAAGGAGAAGGTGAAGTCTGGAGGGTGAATCAGAAGAAGCAGAAGAAAGAGAAGGAGAAGGTGAAGTCTGGAGGGTGAATCAGAAGAAGTAGAAGAAGGAGAAGGAGAAGGTGAAGTCTGGAGGGTGAATCAGAAAAAGCAGAAGAAGGAGAAGGAGAAGGTGAAGTCTGGAGGGTGAATCAGAAGAAGCAGAAGAAGGAGAAGGAGAAGGTGAAGTCTGGAGGGTGAATCAGAAGAAGCAGAAGAAGGAGAAGGAGAAGGTGAAGTCTGGAGGGTGAGTCAGAAGAAGCAGAATAAGGAGAAGGAGAAGGTGAAGTCTGGAGGGTGAATCAGAAGAAGCAGAAAAAGGAGAAGGAGAAGGTGAAGTCTGAAGGGTGAATCAGAAGAAGTAGAAGAAGGAGAAGGAGAAGGTGAAGTCTGGAGGGTGAAGCAGAAGAAGTAGAAGAAGGAGAAGGAGAAGGTGAAGTCAGGAGGGTGAATCAGAAGAAGTAGAAGAAGGAGAAGGATAAGGTGAAGTCAGGAGGGTGAATCAGAAGAAGCAGAAGAAGGAGAAGGAGAAGGTGAAGTCTGGAGGGTGAATCAGAAGAATCAGAAGAAGGAGAAGGAGAAGGTGAAGTCTGGAGGGTGAATCAGAAGAAGCAGAAGAAAGAGAAGGAGAAGGTGAAGTCTGGAGGGTGAAGCAGAAGAAACAGAAGAAGGAGAAGGAGAAGGTGAAGACTGGAGGGTGAATCAGAAGAAGTAGAAGAAGGAGAAGGAGAAGGTGAAGTCTGGAGGGTGAATCAGAAGAGGTAGAAGAAGGAGAAGGAGAAGGTGAAGTCTGGAGGGTGAATCAGAAGAAGCAGAAGAAGGAGAAGGAGAAGGTGAAGTCTGGAGGGTGAATCAGAAGAAGCAGAAGAAGGAGAAGGAGAAGATGAAGTCTGGAGGGTGAATCAGAAGAAGTAGAAGAAGGAGAAGGAGAAGGTGAGGTCTGGAGGGTGAATCAGAAGAAGCAGAAGAAGGAGAAGGAGAAGGTGAAGTCTGGAGGGTGAATCAGAAGAAGCAGAAGAAGGAGAAGGAGAAGGTGAAGTCTGGAGGGTGAATCAGAAGAAGCAGAAGAAGGAGAAGGAGAAGGTGAAGTCAGGAGGGTGAATCAGAAGAAGCAGAAGAAGGAGAAGGAGAAGGTGAAGTTAGGAGGGTGAATCAGAAGAAGCAGAAGAAGGAGAAGGAGCAGGTGATGTCAGGGGGATGAAGCAGAAGAAGTAGAAGAAGGAGAAGGAGAAGGTGAAGTCAGGACGGTGAAGCAGAAGAAGCAGAAGAAGGAGAAGGAGAAGGTGAAGTCTGGAGGGTGAATCAGAAGAAGTAGAAGAAGGAGAAGGAGAAGGTCAAGTCTGGAGGGTGAATCAGAAGAAGTAGAATAAGGAGAAGGAGAAGGTGAAGTCTGGAGGGTGAAGCAGAAGAAGTAGAAGAAGGAGAAGGAGAAGGTGAAGTCAGGAGGGTGAATCAGAAGAAGTAGAAGAAGGAGAAGGAGAAGGTGAAGTCAGGAGGGTGAATCAGAAGAAGCAGAAGAAGGAGAAGGAGAAGGTGAAGTCTGGAGGGTGAATCAGAAGAATCAGAAGAAGGAGAAGGAGAAGGTGAAGTCTGGAGGGTGAATCAGAAGAAGCAGAAGAAAGAGAAGGAGAAGGTGAAGTCTGGAGGGTGAATCAGAAGAAGTAGAAGAAGGAGAAGGAGAAGGTGAAGTCTGGAGTGTGAATCAGAAGAAGCAGAAGAAGGAGAAGGAGAAGGTGAAGTCTAGAGGGTGAATCAGAAGAAGCAGAATAAGGAGAAGGAGAAGGTGAAGTCTGGAGGGTGAATCAGAAGAAGCAGAAGAAGGAGAAGGAGAAGGTGAAGTCTGGAGGGTGAATCAGAAGAAGTAGAAGAAGGAGAAGGAGAAGGTGAAGTCTGGAGGGTGAAGCAGAAGAAGTAGAAGAAGGAGAAGGAGAAGGTGAAGTCAGGAGGGTGAATCAGAAGAAGTAGAAGAAGGAGAAGGAGAAGGTGAAGTCAGGAGGGTGAATCAGAAGAAGCAGAAGAAGGAGAAGGAGAAGGTGAAGTCTGGAGGGTGAATCAGAAGAATCAGAAGAAGGAGAAGGAGAAGGTGAAGTCTGGAGGGTGAATCAGAAGAAGCAGAGGAAGGAGAAGGAGAAGGTGAAGTCTGGAGGGTGAATCAGAAGAAGCAGAATAAGGAGAAGGAGAAGGTGAAGTCTGGAGGGTGATTCAGAAGAAGCAGAATAAGGAGAAGGAGAAGGTGAAGTCTGGAGGGTGAATCAGAAGAAGCAGAAGAAGGAGAAGGAGAAGATGAAGTCTGGAGGGTGAATCAGAAGAAGTAGAAGAAGGAGAAGGAGAAGGTGAAGTCTGGAGGGTGAATCAGAAGAAGTAGAAGAAGGAGAAGGAGAAGGTGTAGTCTGGAGGGTGAATCAGAAGAAGTAGACGAAGGAGAAGGAGAAGGTGAAGTCTGGAGGGTGAACCAGAAGAAGCAGAAGAAGGAGAAGGAGAAGGTGAAGTCTGGAGGGTGAATCAGAAGAAGTAGAAGAAGGAGAAGGAGAAGGTGAAGTCTGGAGGGTGAATCAGAAGAAGCAAAAGAAGGAGAAGGAGAAGGTGAAGTCTGGAGGGTGAAACAGAAGAAGCAGAATAAGGAGAAGGAGAAGGTGAAGTCAGGAGGGTGAATCAGAAGAAGCAGGAGAAGGAGAAGGAGAAGGTGAAGTAAGGAGGGTGAATCAGAAGAAGCAGAAGAAGGAGAAGGAGAAGGTGAAGTCTGGAGTGTGAAGCAGAAGAAGCAAAAGAAGGAGAAGGAGAAGGTGAAGTCTGGAGGGTGAATCAGAAGAAGCAGAAGAAGGAGAAGGAGAAGGTGAAGTCTGGAGGGTGAAGCAGAAGAAGTAGAAGAAGGAGAAGGAGAAGGTGAAGTCAGGAGGGTGAATCAGAAGAAGTAGAAGAAGGAGAAGGAGAAGGTGAAGTCAGGAGGGTGAATCAGAAGAAGCAGAAGAAGGAGAAGGAGAAGGTGAAGTCTGGACGGTGAATCAGAAGAATCAGAAGAAGGAGAAGGAGAAGGTGAAGTCTGGAGGGTGAATCAGAAGAAGCAGAAGAAAGAGAAGGAGAAGGTGAAGTCTGGAGGGTGAATCAGAAGAAGTAGAAGAAGGAGAAGGAGAAGGTGAAGTCTGGAGGGTGAATCAGAAAAAGCAGAAGAAGGAGAAGGAGAAGGTGAAGTCTGGAGGGTGAATCAGAAGAAGCAGAAGAAGGAAAAGGAGAAGGTGAAGTCTGGAGGGTGAATCAGAAGAAGCAGAAGAAGGAGAAGGAGAAGGTGAAGTCTGGAGGGTGAATCAGAAGAAGAAGAATAAGGAGAAGGAGAAGGTGAAGTCTGGAGGGTGAATCAGATGAAGCAGAAAAAGGAGAAGGAGAAGGTGAAGTCTGAAGGGTGAATCAGAAGAAGTAGAAGAAGGAGAAGGAGAAGGTTAAGTCTGGAGGGTGAAGCAGAAGAAGTAGAAGAAGGAGAAGGAGAAGGTGAAGTCAGGAGGGTGAATCAGAAGAAGTAGAAGAAGGAGAAGGAGAAGGTGAAGTCTGGAGGGTGAATCAGAAGAAGTAGAAGAAGGAGAAGGAGAAGGTGAAGTCTGGAGGGTGAAGCAGAAGAAGTAGTAGAAGGAGAAGGAGAAGGTGAAGTCAGGAGGGTGAATCAGAAGAAGTAGAAGAAGGAGAAGGAGAAGGTGAAGTCAGGAGGGTGAATCAGAAGAAGCAGAAGAAGGAGAAAGAGAAGGTGAAGTCTGGAGGGTGAATCAGAAGAATCAGAAGAAGGAGAAGGAGAAGGTGAAGTCTGGAGGGTGAATCAGAAGAAGCAGAAGAAAGAGAAGGAGAAGGTGAAGTCTGGAGGGTGAATCAGAAGAAGTAGAAGAAGGAGAAGGAGAAGGTGAAGTCTGGAGGGTGAATCAGAAAAAGCAGAAGAAGGAGAAGGAGAAGGTGAAGTCTGGAGGGTGAATCAGAAGAAGCAGAAGAAGGAGAAGGAGAAGGTGAAGTCTGGAGGGTGAATCAGAAGAAGCAGAAGAAGGAGAAGGAGAAGGTGAAGTCTGGAGGGTGAGTCAGAAGAAGCAGAATAAGGAGAAGGAGAAGGTGAAGTCTGGAGGGTGAATCAGAAGAAGCAGAAAAAGGAGAAGGAGAAGGTGAAGTCTGAAGGGTGAATCAGAAGAAGTAGAAGAAGGAGAAGGAGAAGGTGAAGTCTGGAGGGTGAAGCAGAAGAAGTAGAAGAAGGAGAAGGAGAAGGTGAAGTCAGGAGGGTGAATCAGAAGAAGTAGAAGAAGGAGAAGGAGAAGGTGAAGTCAGGAGGGTGAATCAGAAGAAGCAGAAGAAGGAGAAGGAGAAGGTGAAGTCTGGAGGGTGAATCAGAAGAATCAGAAGAAGGAGAAGGAGAAGGTGAAGTCTGGAGGGTGAATCAGAAGAAGCAGAAGAAAGAGAAGGAGAAGGTGAAGTCTGGAGGGTGAAGCAGAAGAAACAGAAGAAGGAGAAGGAGAAGGTGAAGACTGGAGGGTGAATCAGAAGAAGTAGAAGAAGGAGAAGGAGAAGGTGAAGTCTGGAGGGTGAATCAGAAGAGGTAGAAGAAGGAGAAGGAGAAGGTGAAGTCTGGAGGGTGAATCAGAAGAAGCAGAAGAAGGAGAAGGAGAAGGTGAAGTCTGGAGGGTGAATCAGAAGAAGCAGAAGAAGGAGAAGGAGAAGATGAAGTCTGGAGGGTGAATCAGAAGAAGTAGAAGAAGGAGAAGGAGAAGGTGAGGTCTGGAGGGTGAATCAGAAGAAGCAGAAGAAGGAGAAGGAGAAGGTGAAGTCTGGAGGGTGAATCAGAAGAAGCAGAAGAAGGAGAAGGAGAAGGTGAAGTCTGGAGGGTGAATCAGAAGAAGCAGAAGAAGGAGAAGGAGAAGGTGAAGTCAGGAGGGTGAATCAGAAGAAGCAGAAGAAGGAGAAGGAGAAGGTGAAGTTAGGAGGGTGAATCAGAAGAAGCAGAAGAAGGAGAAGGAGCAGGTGATGTCAGGGGGATGAAGCAGAAGAAGTAGAAGAAGGAGAAGGAGAAGGTGAAGTCAGGACGGTGAAGCAGAAGAAGCAGAAGAAGGAGAAGGAGAAGGTGAAGTCTGGAGGGTGAATCAGAAGAAGTAGAAGAAGGAGAAGGAGAAGGTCAAGTCTGGAGGGTGAATCAGAAGAAGTAGAATAAGGAGAAGGAGAAGGTGAAGTCTGGAGGGTGAAGCAGAAGAAGTAGAAGAAGGAGAAGGAGAAGGTGAAGTCAGGAGGGTGAATCAGAAGAAGTAGAAGAAGGAGAAGGAGAAGGTGAAGTCAGGAGGGTGAATCAGAAGAAGCAGAAGAAGGAGAAGGAGAAGGTGAAGTCTGGAGGGTGAATCAGAAGAATCAGAAGAAGGAGAAGGAGAAGGTGAAGTCTGGAGGGTGAATCAGAAGAAGCAGAAGAAAGAGAAGGAGAAGGTGAAGTCTGGAGGGTGAATCAGAAGAAGTAGAAGAAGGAGAAGGAGAAGGTGAAGTCTGGAGTGTGAATCAGAAGAAGCAGAAGAAGGAGAAGGAGAAGGTGAAGTCTAGAGGGTGAATCAGAAGAAGCAGAATAAGGAGAAGGAGAAGGTGAAGTCTGGAGGGTGAATCAGAAGAAGCAGAAGAAGGAGAAGGAGAAGGTGAAGTCTGGAGGGTGAATCAGAAGAAGTAGAAGAAGGAGAAGGAGAAGGTGAAGTCTGGAGGGTGAAGCAGAAGAAGTAGAAGAATGAGAAGGAGAAGGTGAAGTCAGGAGGGTGAATCAGAAGAAGTAGAAGAAGGAGAAGGAGAAGGTGAAGTCAGGAGGGTGAATCAGAAGAAGCAGAAGAAGGAGAAGGAGAAGGTGAAGTCTGGAGGGTGAATCAGAAGAATCAGAAGAAGGAGAAGGAGAAGGTGAAGTCTGGAGGGTGAATCAGAAGAAGCAGAGGAAGGAGAAGGAGAAGGTGAAGTCTGGAGGGTGAATCAGAAGAAGCAGAATAAGGAGAAGGAGAAGGTGAAGTCTGGAGGGTGATTCAGAAGAAGCAGAATAAGGAGAAGGAGAAGGTGAAGTCTGGAGGGTGAATCAGAAGAAGCAGAAGAAGGAGAAGGAGAAGATGAAGTCTGGAGGGTGAATCAGAAGAAGTAGAAGAAGGAGAAGGAGAAGGTGAAGTCTGGAGGGTGAAGCAGAAGAAGTAGAAGAAGGAGAAGGAGAAGGTGAAGTCAGGAGGGTGAATCAGAAGAAGTAGAAGAAGAAGAAGGAGAAGGTGAAGTCAGGAGGGTGAATCAGATGAAGCAGAAGAAGGAGAAGGAGAAGGTGAAGTCTGGAGGGAGAATCAGAAGAATCAGAAGAAGGAGAAGTAGAAGGTGAAGTCTGGAGGGTGAATCAGAAGAAGCAGAAGAAAGAGAAGGAGAAGGTGAAGTCTGGAGGGTGAAGCAGAAGAAACAGAAGAAGGAGAAGGTGAAGACTGGAGGGTGAATCAGAAGAAGTAGAAGAAGGAGAAGGAGAAGGTGAAGTCTGGAGGGTGAATCAGAAGAAGTAGAAGAAGGAGAAGGAGAAGGTGAAGTCTGGGGGGTGAATCAGAAGAAGCAGAAGAAGGAGAAGGAGAAGGTGAAGTCTGGAGGGTGAATCAGAAGAAGCAGAAGAAGGAGAAGGAGAAGCTAAAGTCTGGAGGGTGAATCAGAAGAAGTAGAAGAAGGAGAAGGAGAAGGTGAAGTCTGGAGGGTGAATCAGAAGTAGTAGAAGAAGGAGAAGGAGAAGGTGAAGTCTGGACGGTGAATCAGAAGAAACAGAAGAAGGAGAAGGAGAAGGTGAAGTCTGGAGGGTGAATCAGAAGAAGTAGAAGAAGGAGAAGGAGAAGGTGTAGTCTGGAGGGTGAATCAGAAGAAGTAGACGAAGGAGAAGGAGAAGGTGAAGTCTGGAGGGTGAATCAGAAGAAGCAGAAGAAGGAGAAGGAGAAGGTGAAGTCTGGAGGGTGAATCAGAAGAAGCAGAAGAAGGAGAAGGAGAAGGTGAAGTCTGGAGGGTGAATCAGAAGAAGCAGAATAAGGAGAAGGAGAAGGTGAAGTCTGGAGGGTGAATCAGAAGAAGCAGAAAAAGGAGAAGGAGAAGGTGAAGTCTGAAGGGTGAATCAGAAGAAGTAGAAGAAGGAGAAGGAGAAGGTGAAGTCTGGAGGGTGAAGCAGAAGAAGTAGAAGAAGGAGCAGGAGAAGGTGAAGTCAGGAGGGTGAATCAGAAGAAGTAGAAGAAGGAGAAGGAGAAGATGAAGTCAGGAGGGTGAATCATAAGAAGCAGAAGAAGGAGAAGGAGAAGGTGAAGTCTGGAGGGTGAATCAGAAGAATCAGAAGAAGGAGAAGGAGAAGGTGAAGTCTGGAGGGTGAATCAGAAGAAGCAGAAGAAGGAGAAGGAGAAGGTGAAGTCTGGAGGGAGAAGCAGAAGAAGTAGAAGAAGGAGAAGGAGAAGGTGAAGTCTGGAGGGTGAATCAGAAGAAGTAGAAGAAGGAGAAGGAGAAGGTGAAGTCTGGAGGGTGAATCAGAAGAAGCAGAAGAAGGAGAAGGAGAAGGTGAAGTCTGGAGGGTGAATCAGAAGAAGCAGAAGAAGGAGAAGGAGAAGGTGAAGTCTGGAGGGTGAAACAGAAGAAGCAGAATAAGGAGAAGGAGAAGGTGAAGTCAGGAGGGTGAATCAGAAGAAGCAGAAGAAGGAGAAGGAGAAGGTGAAGTAAGGAGGGTGAATCAGAAGAAGCAGAAGAAGGAGAAGGAGAAGGTGAAGTCTGGAGTGTGAAGCAGAAGAAGCAAAAGAAGGAGAAGGAGAAGGTGAAGTCTGGAGGGTGAATCAGAAGAAGTAGAAGAAGGAGAAGGAGAAGGTGAAGTCTGGAGGGTGAAGCAGAAGAAGTAGAAGAAGGAGAAGGAGAAGGTGAAGTCAGGAGGGTGAATCAGAAGAAGTAGAAGAAGGAGAAGGAGAAGGTGAAGTCAGGAGGGTGAATCAGAAGAAGCAGAAGAAGGAGAAGAAGAAGGTGAAGTCTGGAGGGTGAATCAGAAGAATCAGAAGAAGGAGAAGGAGAAGGTGAAGTCTGGAGGGTGAATCAGAAGAAGCAGAAGAAAGAGAAGGAGAAGGTGAAGTCTGGAGGGTGAATCAGAAGAAGCAGAAGAAGGAGAAGGAGAAGGTGAAGTCTGGAGGGTGAAGCAGAAGAAGTAGAAGAAGGAGAAGGAGAAGGTGAAGTCAGGAGGGTGAATCAGAAGAAGTAGAAGAAGGAGAAGGTGAAGTCAGGAGGGTGAATCAGAAGAAGCAGAAGAAGGAGAAGGAGAAGGTGAAGTCTGGAGGGTGAATCAGAAGAATCAGAAGAAGGAGAAGGAGAAGGTGAAGTCTGGAGGGAGAATCAGAAGAAGCAGAAGAAAGAGAAGGAGAAGGTGAAGTCTGGAGGGTGAATCAGAAGAAGTAGAAGAAGGAGAAGGAGAAGGTGAAGTCTGGAGGGTGAATCAGAAAAAGCAGAAGAAGGAGAAGGAGAAGGTGAAGTCTGGAGGGTGAATCAGAAGAAGCAGAAGAAGGAGAAGGAGAAGGTGAAGTCTGGAGGGTGAATCAGAAGAAGCAGAAGAAGGAGAAGGAGAAGGTGAAGTCTGGAGGGTGAATCAGAAGAAGCAGAATAAGGAGAAGGAGAAGGTGAAGTCTGGAGGGTGAATCAGAAGAAGCAGAAAAAGGAGAAGGAGAAGGTGAAGTCTGAAGGGTGAATCAGAAGAAGGAGAAGAAGGAGAAGGAGAAGGTGAAGTCTGGAGGGTGAAGCAGAAGAAGTAGAAGAAGGAGAAGGAGAAGTTGAAGTCAGGAGGGTGAATCAGAAGAAGTAGAAGAAGGAGAAGGAGAAGGTGAAGTCAGGAGGGTGAATCAGAAGAAGCAGAAGAAGGAGAAGGAGAAGGTGAAGTCTGGAGGGTGAATCAGAAGAATCAGAAGAAGGAGAAGGAGAAGGTGAAGTCTGGAGGGTGAATCAGAAGAAGCAGAAGAAAGAGAAGGACAAGGTGAAGTCTGGAGGGTGAAGCAAAAGAAATAGAAGAAGGAGAAGGAGAAGGTGAAGACTGGAGGGTGAATCAGAAGAAGTAGAAGAAGGAGAAGGAGAAGGTGAAGTCTGGAGGGTGAATCAGAAGAAGTAGAAGAAGGAGAAGGAGAAGGTGAAGTCTGGAGGGTGAATCAGAAGAAGCAGAAGAAGGAGAAGGAGAAGGTGAAGTCTGGAGGCTGAATCAGAAGAAGCAGAAGAAGGAGAAGGAGAAGATGAAGTCTGGAGGGTGAATCAGAAGAAGTAGAAGAAGGAGAAGGAGAAGGTGAGGTCTGGAGGGTGAATCAGAAGAAGCAGAAGAAGGAGAAGGAGAAGGTGAAGTCTGGAGGGTGAATCAGAAGAAGCAGAAGAAGGAGAAGGAGTAGGTGAAGTCTGGAGGGTGAATCAGAAGAAGCAGAAGAAGGAGAAGGAGAAGGTGAAGTCAGGAGGGTGAATCAGAAGAAGCAGAAGAAGGAGAAGGAGAAGGTGAATTTAGGAGGGTGATTCAGAAGAAGCAGAAGAAGGAGAAGGAGCAGGTGATGTCAGGGGGATGAAGCAGAAGAAGTAGAAGAAGGAGAAGGAGAAGGTGAAGTCAGGACGGTGAAGCAGAAGAAGCAGAAGAAGGAGAAGGAGAAGGTGAAGTCTGGAGGGTGAATCAGAAGAAGTAGAAGAAGGAGAAGGAGAAGGTCAAGTCTGGAGGGTGAATCAGAAGAAGTAGAATAAGGAGAAGGAGAAGGTGAAGTCTGGAGGGTGAAGCAGTAGAAGTAGAAGAAGGAGAAGGAGAAGGTGAAGTCAGGAGGGTGAATCAGAAGAAGTAGAAGAAGGAGAAGGAGAAGGTGAAGTCAGGAGGGTGAATCAGAAGAAGCAGAAGAAGGAGAAGGAGAAGGTGAAGTCTGGAGGGTGAATCAGAAGAATCAGAAGAAGGAGAAGGAGAAGGTGAAGTCTGGAGGGTGAATCAGAAGAAGCAGAAGAAAGAGAAGGAGAAGGTGAAGTCTGGAGGGTGAATCAGAAGAAGTAGAAGAAGGAGAAGGAGAAGGTGAAGTCTGGAGTGTGAATCAGAAGAAGCAGAAGAAGGAGAAGGAGAAGGTGAAGTCTAGAGGGTGAATCAGAAGAAGCAGAATAAGGAGAAGGAGAAGGTGAAGTCTGGAGGGTGAATCAGAAGAAGCAGAAGAAGGAGAAGGAGAAGGTGAAGTCTGGAGGGTGAATCAGAAGAAGTAGAAGAAGGAGAAGGAGAAGGTGAATTCTGGAGGGCGAAGCAGAAGAAGTAGAAGAAGGAGAAGGAGAAGGTGAAGTCAGGAGGGTGAATCAGAAGAAGTAGAAGAAGGAGAAGGAGAAGGTGAAGTCAGGAGGGTAAATCAGAAGAAGCAGAAGAAGGAGAAGGAGAAGGTGAAGTCTGGAGGGTGAATCAGAAGAATCAGAAGAAGGAGAAGGAGAAGGTGAAGTCTGGAGGGTGAATCAGAAGAAGCAGAGGAAGGAGAAGGAGAAGGTGAAGTCTGGAGGGTGAATCAGAAGAAGCAGAATAAGGAGAAGGAGAAGGTGAAGTCTGGAGGGTGAATCAGAAGAAGCAGAATAAGGAGAAGGAGAAGGTGAAGTCTGGAGGGTGAATCATAAGAAGCAGAAGAAGGAGAAGGAGAAGATGAAGTCTGGAGGGTGAATCAGAAGAAGTAGAAGAAGGAGAAGGAGAAGGTGAAGTCTGGAGGGTGAAGCAGAAGAAGTAGAAGAAGGAGAAGGAGAAGGTGAAGTCAGGAGGGTGAATCAGAAGAAGTAGAAGAAGAAGAAGGTGAAGGTGAAGTCAGGAGGGTGAATCAGATGAAGCAGAAGAAGGAGAAGGAGAAGGTGAAGTCTGGAGGGTGAATCAGAAGAATCAGAAGAAGGAGAAGTTGAAGGTGAAGTCTGGAGGGTGAATCAGAAGAAGCAGAAGAAAGAGAAGGAGAAGGTGAAGTCTGGAGGGTGAAGCAGAAGAAAGAGAAGAAGGAGAAGGTGAAGACTGGAGGGTGAATCAGAAGAAGTAGAAGAAGGAGAAGGAGAAGGTGAAGTCTGGAGGGTGAATCAGAAGAAGTAGAAGAAGGAGAAGGAGAAGGTGAAGTCTGGGGGGTGAATCAGAAGAAGCAGAAGAAGGAGAAGGAGAAGGTGAAGTCTGGAGGGTAAAACAGAAGAAGCAGAAGAAGGAGAAGGAGAAGATGAAGTCTGGAGGGTGAATCAGAAGAAGTAGAAGAAGGAGAAGGAGAAGGTGAAGTCTGGAGGGTGAATCAGAAGTAGTAGAAGAAGGAGAAGGAGAAGGTGAAGTCTGGACGGTGAATCAGAAGAAACAGAAGAAGGAGAAGGAGAACGTGAAGTCTGGAGGGTGAATCAGAAGAAGTAGAAGAAGGAGAAGGAGAAGGTGTAGTCTGGAGGGTGAATCAGAAGAAGTAGACGAAGAAGAAGGAGAAGGTGAAGTCTGGAGGGTGAATCAGAAGAAGCAGAAGAAGGAGAAGGAGAAGGTGAAGTCTGGAGGGTGATTCAGAAGAAGCAGAAGAAGGAGAAGGAGAAGGTGAAGTCTGGAGGGTGAATCAGAAGAAGCAGAATAAGGAGAAGGAGAAGGTGAAGTCTGGAGGGTGAATCAGAAGAAGCAGAAAAAGGAGAAGGAGAAGGTGAAGCCTGAAGGGTGAATCAGAAGAAGTAGAAGAAGGAGAAGGAGAAGGTGAAGTCTGGAGGGTGAAGCAGAAGAAGTAGAAGAAGGAGCAGGAGAAGGTGAAGTCAGGAGGGTGAATCAGAAGAAGTAGAAGAAGGAGAAGGAGAAGATGAAGTCAGGAGGGTGAATCGTAAGAAGCAGAAGAAGGAGAAGGAGAAGGTGAAGTCTGGAGGGTGAATCAGAAGAATCAGAAGAAGGAGAAGGAGAAGGTGAAGTCTGGAGGGTGAATCCGAAGAAGCAGAAGAAGGAGAAGGAGAAGGTGAAGTCTGGAGGGAGAAGCAGAAGAAGTAGAAGAAGTAGAAGGAGAAGGTGAAGTCTGGAGAGTGAATCAGAAGAAGTAGAAGAAGGAGAAGGAGAAGGTGAAGTCTGGAGGGTGAATCAGAAGAAGCAGAAGAAGGAGAAGGAGAAGGTGAAGTCTGGAGGGTGAATCAGAAGAAACAGAAGAAGGAGAAGGAGAAGATGAAGTCTGGAGGGTGAATCAGAAGAAGTAGAAGAAGGAGAAGGAGAAGGTGTAGTCTGGAGGGTGAATCAGAAGAAGTAGACGAAGGAGAAGGAGAAGGTGAAGTCTGGAGGGTGAATCAGAAGAAGCAGAAGAAGGTGAAGGAGAAGATGAAGTCTGGAGGGAGAATCAGAAGAAGTAGAAGAAGGAGAAGGAGAAGGTGAAGTCTGGAGGGTGAATCAGAAGAAGCAGAAGAAGGAGAAGGAGAAGGTGAAGTCTGGAGGGTGAATCAGAAGAAGCAGAAGAAGGAGAAGGAGAAGGTGAAGTCTGGAGGGTGAATCAGAAGAAGCAGAATAAGGAGAAGGAGAAGGTGAAGTCTGGAGGGTGAATCAGAAGAAGCAGAAGAAGGAGAAGGAGAAGGTGAAGTCTGGTGGATGAATCAGAAGAAGTAGAAGAAGGAGAAGGAGAAGGTGAAGTCTGGAGGGTGAATCAGAAGAAGTAGAAGAAGGAGAAGGAGAAGGTGAAGTCTGGAGGGTGAATCAGAAGAAGTAGAAGAAGGAGAAGGAGAAGGTGAAGTCTGGAGGGTGAAGCAGAAGAAGTAGAAGAAGGAGAAGGAGAAGGTGAAGTCAGGAGGGTGAATCAGAAGAAGTAGAAGAAGGAGAAGGAGAAGGTGAAGTCAGGAGGGTGAATCAGAAGAAGCAGAAGAAGGAGAAGGAGAAGGTGAAGTCTGGAGGGTGAATCAGAAGAATCAGAAGAAGGAGAAGGAGAAGGTGAAGTCTGGAGGGAGAATCAGAAGAAGCAGAAGAAAGAGAAGGAGAAGGTGAAGTCTGGAGGGTGAATCAGAAGAAGTAGAAGAAGGAGAAGGAGAAGGTGAAGTCTGGAGGGTGAATCAGGAGAAGCAGAAGAAGGAGAAGGAGAAGTTCAAGTCTGGAGGGTGAATCAGAAGAAGCAGAAGAAGGAGAAGGAAAAGGTGAAGTCTGGAGGGTGAATCAGAAGAAGCAGAAGAAGGAGAAGGAGAAGGTGAAGTCTGGAGGGTGAATCAGAAGAAGCAGAATAAGGAGAAGGAGAAGGTGAAGTCTGGAGGGTGAATCAGAAGAAGCAGAAGAAGGAGAAGGAGAAGGTGAAGTCTGGAGGGTGAATCAGAAGAAGTAGAAGAAGGAGAAGGAGAAGGTGAAGTCTGGAGGGTGAAGCAGAAGAAGTAGAAGAAGGAGAAGGAGAAGGTGAAGTCAGGAGGGTGAATCAGAAGAAGCAGAAGAAGGAGAAGGAGAAGGTGAAGTCTGGAGGGTGAATCAGAAGAATCAGAAGAAGGAGAAGGAGAAGATGAAGTCTGGAGGGTGAATCAGAAGAAGCAGAAGAAAGAGAAGGAGAAGGTGAAGTCTGGAGGGTGAAGCAGAAGAAACAGAAGAAGGAGAAGGAGTAGGTGAAGACTGGAGGGTGAATCAGAAGAAGTAGAAGAAGGAGAAGGAGAAGGTGAAGTCTGGAGGGTGAATCAGACGAAGTAGAAGAAGGAGAAGGAGAAGGTGAAGTCTGGAGGGTGAATCAGAAGAAGTAGAAGAAGGAGAAGGAGAAGGGGAAGTCTGGAGGGTGAATCAGAAGAAGCAGAAGAAGGAGAAGGAGAAGATGAAGTCTGGAGGGTGAATCAGAAGAAGTAGAAGAAGGAGAAGGAGAAGGTGAGGTCTGGAGGGTGAATCAGAAGAAGCAGAAGAAGGAGAAGGAGAAGGTGAAGTCTGGAGGGTGAATCAGAAGAAGCAGAAGAAGGAGAAGGAGAAGGTGAAGTCTGGAGGGTGAATCAGAAGAAGCAGAAGAAGGAGAAGGAAAAGGTGAAGTCAGGAGCGTGAATCAGAAGAAGCAGAAGAAGGAGAAGGAGAAGATGAAGTTAGGAGGGTGAATCAGAAGAAGCAGAAGAAGGAGAAGGAGCAGGTGAAGTCAGGGGGGTGAAGCAGAAGAAGTAGAAGAAGGAGAAGGAGAAGGTGAAGTCAGGACGGTGAAGCAGAAGAAGCAGAAGAAGGAGAAGGAGAAGGTGAAGTCTGGAGGGTGAAGCAGAAGAAGCAGAAGAAGGAGAAGGAGAGGGTGAAGTCTGGAGGGTGAATCAGAAGAAGTAGAAGAAGGAGAAGGAGAAGGTGAAGTCAGGAGAGTGAAGCAGAAGAAGCAGAAGAAGGAGAAGGGGAAGGTAAAGTCTGGAGGGCGAAGCAGAAGAAGCAGAAGAAGGAGAAGGAGAAGCTGAAGTCTGGAGGGCGAAGCAGAAGAAGCAGAAGAAGGAGAAGGAGAAGCTGAAGTCTGGAGGGTGAAGCAGAAGAAGGAGAAGGAGAAGGTGAAGTAAGGAGGGTGAATCAGAAGAAGCAGAAGAAGGAGAAGGAGAAGGTGAAGTCTGGAGTGTGAAGCAGAAGCAGTAGAAGAAGGAGCAGGAGAAGGTGAAGTCTGGAGTGTGAAGCAGAAGAAGCAATAGAAGGAGAAGGAGAAGGTGAAGTCTGGAGGGTGAATCAGAAGAAGTAGAAGAAGGAGAAGGAGAAGGTGAAGTCTGGAGGGTGAAGCAGAAGAAGTAGAAGAAGGAGAAGGAGAAGGTGAAGTCTGGAGGGTGAATCAGAAGAAGCAGAAGAAAGAGAAGGAGAAGGTGAAGTCTGGAGGGTGAATCAGAAGAAGCAGAAGAAGGAGAAGGAGAAGGTGAAGTCTGGAGGGAGAAGCAGAAGAAGTAGAAGAAGGAGAAGGAGAAGGTGAATTCAGGAGGGTGAATCAGAAGAAGCAGAAGAAGGAGAAGGAGAAGGTGAAGTCTGGAGGGTGAATCAGAAGAATCAGAAGAAGGAGAAGGAGAAGGTGAAGTCTGGAGGGTGAATCAGAAGAAGCAGAAGAAAGGGAAGGAGAAGGTGAAGTCTGGAGGGTGAATCAGAAGAAGCAGAAGAAGGAGAAGGAGAAGGTGAAGTCTGGAGGGAGAAGCAGAAGAAGTAGAAGAAGGAGAAGGAGAAGGTGAAGTCTGGAGGGTGAATCAGAAGAAGTAGAAGAAGGAGAAGGAGAAGGTGAAGTCTGGAGGGTGAATCAGAAGAAGCAGAAGAAGGAGAAGGAGAAGGTGAAGTCAGGAGGGTGAATCAGAAGAAGCAGAAGAAGGAGAAGGAGAAGGTGAAGTTAGGAGGGTGAATCAGAAGAAGCAGAAGAAGGAGAAGGAGCAGGTGATGTCAGGGGGATGAAGCAGAAGAAGTAGAAGAAGGAGAAGGAGAAGGTGAAGTCAGGACGGTGAAGCAGAAGAAGCAGAAGAAGGAGAAGGAGAAGGTGAAGTCTGGAGGGTGAATCAGAAGAAGTAGAAGAAGGAGAAGGAGAAGGTCAAGTCTGGAGGGTGAATCAGAAGAAGTAGAATAAGGAGAAGGAGAAGGTGAAGTCTGGAGGGTGAAGCAGTAGAAGTAGAAGAAGGAGAAGGAGAAGGTGAAGTCAGGAGGGTGAATCAGAAGAAGTAGAAGAAGGAGAAGGAGAAGGTGAAGTCAGGAGGGTGAATCAGAAGAAGCAGAAGAAGGAGAAGGAGAAGGTGAAGTCTGGAGGGTGAATCAGAAGAATCAGAAGAAGGAGAAGGAGAAGGTGAAGTCTGGAGGGTGAATCAGAAGAAGCAGAAGAAAGAGAAGGAGAAGGTGAAGTCTGGAGGGTGAATCAGAAGAAGTAGAAGAAGGAGAAGGAGAAGGTGAAGTCTGGAGTGTGAATCAGAAGAAGCAGAAGAAGGAGAAGGAGAAGGTGAAGTCTAGAGGTGAATCAGAAGAAGCAGAAGAAGGAGAAGGAGAAGGTGAGTCTGGAGGGTGAATCAGAAGAAGTAGAAGAAGGAGAAGGAGAAGGTGAATTCTGGAGGGCGAAGCAGAAGAAGTAGAAGAAGGAGAAGGAGAAGGTGAAGTCAGGAGGGTGAATCAGAAAAGAAGTAGAAGAAGGAGAAGGAGAAGGTGAAGTCAGGAGGGTGAATCAGAAGAAGCAGAAGAAGGAGAAGGAGAAGGTGAAGTCTGGAGGGTGAATCAGAAGAATCAGAAGAAGGAGAAGGAGAAGGTGAAGTCTGGAGGGTGAATCAGAAGAAGCAGAGGAAGGAGAAGGAGAAGGTGAAGTCTGGAGGGTGAATCAGAAGAAGCAGAATAAGGAGAAGGAGAAGGTGAGTCTGGAGGGTGAATCAGAAGAAGCAGAATAAGGAGAAGGAGAAGGTGAAGTCTGGAGGGTGAATCATAAGAAGCAGAAGAAGGAGAAGGAGAAGATGAAGTCTGGAGGGTGAATCAGAAGAAGTAGAAGAAGGAGAAGGAGGAAGGTGAAGTCTGGAGGGTGAAGCAGAAGAAGTAGAAGAAGGAGAAGGAGAAGGTGAAGTCAGGAGGTGAATCAGAAGAAGTAGAAGAAGAAGAAGGTGAAGGTGAAGTCAGGAGGGTGAATCAGATGAAGCAGAAGAAGGAGAAGGAGAAGGTGAAGTCTGGAGGGTGAATCAGAAGAATCAGAAGAAGGAGAAGTTGAAGGTGAAGTCTGGAGGGTGAATCAGAAGAAGCAGAAGAAAGAGAAGGAGAAGGTGAAGTCTGGAGGGTGAAGCAGAAGAAACAGAAGAAGGAGAAGGTGAAGACTGGAGGGGTGAATCAGAAGAAGCAGAAGAAGGAGAAGGAGAAGGTGAAGTCTGGAGGGTGAATCAGAAGAATCAGAAGAAGGAGAAGGAGAAGGTGAAGTCTGGAGGGTGAATCAGAAGAAGCAGAAGAAAGAGAAGGAGAAGGTGAAGGCTGGAGGGTGAATCAGAAGAAGTAGAAGAAGGAGAAGGAGAAGGTGAAGTCTGGAGTGTGAATCAGAAGAAGCAGAAGAAGGAGAAGGAGAAGGTGAAGTCTAGAGGGTGAATCAGAAGAAGCAGAAGAAGGAGAAGGAGAAGGTGAAGTCTGGAGGGTGAATCAGAAGAAGTAGAAGAAGGAGAAGGAGAAGGTGAATTCTGGAGGGCGAAGCAGAAGAAGTAGAAGAAGGAGAAGGAGAAGGTGAAGTCAGGAGGGTGAATCAGAAGAAGTAGAAGAAGGAGAAGGAGAAGGTGAAGTCAGGAGGGTGAATCAGAAGAAGCAGAAGAAGGAGAAGGAGAAGGTGAAGTCTGGAGGGTGAATCAGAAGAATCAGAAGAAGGAGAAGGAGAAGGTGAAGTCTGGAGGGTGAATCAGAAGAAGCAGAAGAAAGAGAAGGAGAAGGTGAAGTCTGGAGGGTGAATCAGAAGAAGTAGAAGAAGGAGAAGGAGAAGGTGAAGTCTGGAGTGTGAATCAGAAGAAGCAGAAGAAGGAGAAGGAGAAGGTGAAGTCTAGAGGGTGAATCAGAAGAAGCAGAAGAAGGAGAAGGAGAAGGTGAAGTCTGGAGGGTGAATCAGAAGAAGTGGAAGAAGGAGAAGGAGAAGGTGAATTCTGGAGGGCGAAGCAGAAGAAGTAGAAGAAGGAGAAGGAGAAGGTGAAGTCAGGAGGGTGAATCAGAAGAAGTAGAAGAAGGAGAAGGAGAAGGTGAAGTCAGGAGGGTGAATCAGAAGAAGCAGAAGAAGGAGAAGGAGAAGGTGAAGTCTGGAGGGTGAATCAGAAGAAACAGAAGAAGGAGAATGAGAAGATGAAGTCTGGAGGGTGAATCAGAAGAAGTAGAAGAAGGAGAAGGAGAAGGTGTAGTCTGGAGGGTGAATCAGAAGAAGTAGACGAAGGAGAAGGAGAAGGTGAAGTCTGGAGGGTGAATCAGAAGAAGCAGAAGAAGGTGAAGGAGAAGATGAAGTCTGGAGGGAGAATCAGAAGAAGTAGAAGAAGGAGAAGGAGAAGGTGAAGTCTGGAGGGTGAATCAGAAGAAGCAGAAGAAGGAGAAGGAGAAGGTGAAGTCTGGAGGGTGAATCAGAAGAAGCAGAAGAAGGAGAAGGAGAAGGTGAAGTCTGGAGGGTGAATCAGAAGAAGCAGAATAAGGAGAAGGAGAAGGTGAAGTCTGGAGGGTGAATCAGAAGAAGCAGAAGAAGGAGAAGGAGAAGGTGAAGTCTGGAGGATGAATCAGAAGAAGTAGAAGAAGGAGAAGGAGAAGGTGAAGTCTGGAGGGTGAATCAGAAGAAGTAGAAGAAGGAGAAGGAGAAGGTGAAGTCTGGAGGGTGAATCAGAAGAAGTAGAAGAAGGAGAAGGAGAAGGTGAAGTCTGGAGGGTGAAGCAGAAGAAGTAGAAGAAGGAGAAGGAGAAGGTGAAGTCAGGAGGGTGAATCAGAAGAAGTAGAAGAAGGAGAAGGAGAAGGTGAAGTCAGGAGGGTGAATCAGAAGAAGCAGAAGAAGGAGAAGGAGAAGGTGAAGTCTGGAGGGTGAATCAGAAGAATCAGAAGAAGGAGAAGGAGAAGGTGAAGTCTGGAGGGAGAATCAGAAGAAGCAGAAGAAAGAGAAGGAGAAGGTGAAGTCTGGAGGGTGAATCAGAAGAAGTAGAAGAAGGAGAAGGAGAAGGTGAAGTCTGGAGGGTGAATCAGGAGAAGCAGAAGAAGGAGAAGGAGAAGTTCAAGTCTGGAGGGTGAATCAGAAGAAGCAGAAGAAGGAGAAGGAAAAGGTGAAGTCTGGAGGGTGAATCAGAAGAAGCAGAAGAAGGAGAAGGAGAAGGTGAAGTCTGGAGGGTGAATCAGAAGAAGCAGAATAAGGAGAAGGAGAAGGTGAAGTCTGGAGGGTGAATCAGAAGAAGCAGAAGAAGGAGAAGGAGAAGGTGAAGTCTGGAGGGTGAATCAGAAGAAGTAGAAGAAGGAGAAGGAGAAGGTGAAGTCTGGAGGGTGAAGCAGAAGAAGTAGAAGAAGGAGAAGGAGAAGGTGAAGTCAGGAGGGTGAATCAGAAGAAGCAGAAGAAGGAGAAGGAGAAGGTGAAGTCTGGAGGGTGAATCAGAAGAATCAGAAGAAGGAGAAGGAGAAGATGAAGTCTGGAGGGTGAATCAGAAGAAGCAGAAGAAAGAGAAGGAGAAGGTGAAGTCTGGAGGGTGAAGCAGAAGAAACAGAAGAAGGAGAAGGAGTAGGTGAAGACTGGAGGGTGAATCAGAAGAAGTAGAAGAAGGAGAAGGAGAAGGTGAAGTCTGGAGGGTGAATCAGACGAAGTAGAAGAAGGAGAAGGAGAAGGTGAAGTCTGGAGGGTGAATCAGAAGAAGTAGAAGAAGGAGAAGGAGAAGGGGAAGTCTGGAGGGTGAATCAGAAGAAGCAGAAGAAGGAGAAGGAGAAGATGAAGTCTGGAGGGTGAATCAGAAGAAGTAGAAGAAGGAGAAGGAGAAGGTGAGGTCTGGAGGGTGAATCAGAAGAAGCAGAAGAAGGAGAAGGAGAAGGTGAAGTCTGGAGGGTGAATCAGAAGAAGCAGAAGAAGGAGAAGGAGAAGGTGAAGTCTGGAGGGTGAATCAGAAGAAGCAGAAGAAGGAGAAGGAAAAGGTGAAGTCAGGAGCGTGAATCAGAAGAAGCAGAAGAAGGAGAAGGAGAAGATGAAGTTAGGAGGGTGAATCAGAAGAAGCAGAAGAAGGAGAAGGAGCAGGTGAAGTCAGGGGGGTGAAGCAGAAGAAGTAGAAGAAGGAGAAGGAGAAGGTGAAGTCAGGACGGTGAAGCAGAAGAAGCAGAAGAAGGAGAAGGAGAAGGTGAAGTCTGGAGGGTGAAGCAGAAGAAGCAGAAGAAGGAGAAGGAGAGGGTGAAGTCTGGAGGGTGAATCAGAAGAAGTAGAAGAAGGAGAAGGAGAAGGTGAAGTCAGGAGAGTGAAGCAGAAGAAGCAGAAGAAGGAGAAGGGGAAGGTAAAGTCTGGAGGGCGAAGCAGAAGAAGCAGAAGAAGGAGAAGGAGAAGCTGAAGTCTGGAGGGCGAAGCAGAAGAAGCAGAAGAAGGAGAAGGAGAAGCTGAAGTCTGGAGGGTGAAGCAGAAGAAGGAGAAGGAGAAGGTGAAGTAAGGAGGGTGAATCAGAAGAAGCAGAAGAAGGAGAAGGAGAAGGTGAAGTCTGGAGTGTGAAGCAGAAGCAGTAGAAGAAGGAGCAGGAGAAGGTGAAGTCTGGAGTGTGAAGCAGAAGAAGCAATAGAAGGAGAAGGAGAAGGTGAAGTCTGGAGGGTGAATCAGAAGAAGTAGAAGAAGGAGAAGGAGAAGGTGAAGTCTGGAGGGTGAAGCAGAAGAAGTAGAAGAAGGAGAAGGAGAAGGTGAAGTCTGGAGGGTGAATCAGAAGAAGCAGAAGAAAGAGAAGGAGAAGGTGAAGTCTGGAGGGTGAATCAGAAGAAGCAGAAGAAGGAGAAGGAGAAGGTGAAGTCTGGAGGGAGAAGCAGAAGAAGTAGAAGAAGGAGAAGGAGAAGGTGAATTCAGGAGGGTGAATCAGAAGAAGCAGAAGAAGGAGAAGGAGAAGGTGAAGTCTGGAGGGTGAATCAGAAGAATCAGAAGAAGGAGAAGGAGAAGGTGAAGTCTGGAGGGTGAATCAGAAGAAGCAGAAGAAAGAGAAGGAGAAGGTGAAGTCTGGAGGGTGAATCAGAAGAAGCAGAAGAAGGAGAAGGAGAAGGTGAAGTCTGGAGGGAGAAGCAGAAGAAGTAGAAGAAGGAGAAGGAGAAGGTGAAGTCTGGAGGGTGAATCAGAAGAAGTAGAAGAAGGAGAAGGAGAAGGTGAAGTCTGGAGGGTGAATCAGAAGAAGCAGAAGAAGGAGAAGGAGAAGGTGAAGTCAGGAGGGTGAATCAGAAGAAGCAGAAGAAGGAGAAGGAGAAGGTGAAGTTAGGAGGGTGAATCAGAAGAAGCAGAAGAAGGAGAAGGAGCAGGTGATGTCAGGGGGATGAAGCAGAAGAAGTAGAAGAAGGAGAAGGAGAAGGTGAAGTCAGGACGGTGAAGCAGAAGAAGCAGAAGAAGGAGAAGGAGAAGGTGAAGTCTGGAGGGTGAATCAGAAGAAGTAGAAGAAGGAGAAGGAGAAGGTCAAGTCTGGAGGGTGAATCAGAAGAAGTAGAATAAGGAGAAGGAGAAGGTGAAGTCTGGAGGGTGAAGCAGTAGAAGTAGAAGAAGGAGAAGGAGAAGGTGAAGTCAGGAGGGTGAATCAGAAGAAGTAGAAGAAGGAGAAGGAGAAGGTGAAGTCAGGAGGGTGAATCAGAAGAAGCAGAAGAAGGAGAAGGAGAAGGTGAAGTCTGGAGGGTGAATCAGAAGAATCAGAAGAAGGAGAAGGAGAAGGTGAAGTCTGGAGGGTGAATCAGAAGAAGCAGAAGAAAGAGAAGGAGAAGGTGAAGTCTGGAGGGTGAATCAGAAGAAGTAGAAGAAGGAGAAGGAGAAGGTGAAGTCTGGAGTGTGAATCAGAAGAAGCAGAAGAAGGAGAAGGAGAAGGTGAAGTCTAGAGGGTGAATCAGAAGAAGCAGAAGAAGGAGAAGGAGAAGGTGAAGTCTGGAGGGTGAATCAGAAGAAGTAGAAGAAGGAGAAGGAGAAGGTGAATTCTGGAGGGCGAAGCAGAAGAAGTAGAAGAAGGAGAAGGAGAAGGTGAAGTCAGGAGGGTGAATCAGAAGAAGTAGAAGAAGGAGAAGGAGAAGGTGAAGTCAGGAGGGTGAATCAGAAGAAGCAGAAGAAGGAGAAGGAGAAGGTGAAGTCTGGAGGGTGAATCAGAAGAATCAGAAGAAGGAGAAGGAGAAGGTGAAGTCTGGAGGGTGAATCAGAAGAAGCAGAGGAAGGAGAAGGAGAAGGTGAAGTCTGGAGGGTGAATCAGAAGAAGCAGAATAAGGAGAAGGAGAAGGTGAAGTCTGGAGGGTGAATCAGAAGAAGCAGAATAAGGAGAAGGAGAAGGTGAAGTCTGGAGGGTGAATCATAAGAAGCAGAAGAAGGAGAAGGAGAAGATGAAGTCTGGAGGGTGAATCAGAAGAAGTAGAAGAAGGAGAAGGAGAAGGTGAAGTCTGGAGGGTGAAGCAGAAGAAGTAGAAGAAGGAGAAGGAGAAGGTGAAGTCAGGAGGGTGAATCAGAAGAAGTAGAAGAAGAAGAAGGTGAAGGTGAAGTCAGGAGGGTGAATCAGATGAAGCAGAAGAAGGAGAAGGAGAAGGTGAAGTCTGGAGGGTGAATCAGAAGAATCAGAAGAAGGAGAAGTTGAAGGTGAAGTCTGGAGGGTGAATCAGAAGAAGCAGAAGAAAGAGAAGGAGAAGGTGAAGTCTGGAGGGCGAAGCAGAAGAAACAGAAGAAGGAGAAGGTGAAGACTGGAGGGTGAATCAGAAGAAGCAGAAGAAGGAGAAGGAGAAGGTGAAGTCTGGAGGGTGAATCAGAAGAATCAGAAGAAGGAGAAGGAGAAGGTGAAGTCTGGAGGGTGAATCAGAAGAAGCAGAAGAAAGAGAAGGAGAAGGTGAAGGCTGGAGGGTGAATCAGAAGAAGTAGAAGAAGGAGAAGGAGAAGGTGAAGTCTGGAGTGTGAATCAGAAGAAGCAGAAGAAGGAGAAGGAGAAGGTGAAGTCTAGAGGGTGAATCAGAAGAAGCAGAAGAAGGAGAAGGAGAAGGTGAAGTCTGGAGGGTGAATCAGAAGAAGTAGAAGAAGGAGAAGGAGAAGGTGAATTCTGGAGGGCGAAGCAGAAGAAGTAGAAGAAGGAGAAGGAGAAGGTGAAGTCAGGAGGGTGAATCAGAAGAAGTAGAAGAAGGAGAAGGAGAAGGTGAAGTCAGGAGGGTGAATCAGAAGAAGCAGAAGAAGGAGAAGGAGAAGGTGAAGTCTGGAGGGTGAATCAGAAGAATCAGAAGAAGGAGAAGGAGAAGGTGAAGTCTGGAGGGTGAATCAGAAGAAGCAGAAGAAAGAGAAGGAGAAGGTGAAGTCTGGAGGGTGAATCAGAAGAAGTAGAAGAAGGAGAAGGAGAAGGTGAAGTCTGGAGTGTGAATCAGAAGAAGCAGAAGAAGGAGAAGGAGAAGGTGAAGTCTAGAGGGTGAATCAGAAGAAGCAGAAGAAGGAGAAGGAGAAGGTGAAGTCTGGAGGGTGAATCAGAAGAAGTGGAAGAAGGAGAAGGAGAAGGTGAATTCTGGAGGGCGAAGCAGAAGAAGTAGAAGAAGGAGAAGGAGAAGGTGAAGTCAGGAGGGTGAATCAGAAGAAGTAGAAGAAGGAGAAGGAGAAGGTGAAGTCAGGAGGGTGAATCAGAAGAAGCAGAAGAAGGAGAAGGAGAAGGTGAAGTCTGGAGGGTGAATCAGAAGAATCAGAAGAAGGAGAAGGAGAAGGTGAAGTCTGGAGGGTGAATCAGAAGAAGCAGAGGAAGGAGAAGGAGAAGGTGAAGTCTGGAGGGTGAATCAGAAGAAGCAGAATAAGGAGAAGGAGAAGGTGAAGTCTGGAGGGTGAATCAGAAGAAGCAGAATAAGGAGAAGGAGAAGGTGAAGTCTGGAGGGTGATCATAAGAAGCAGAAGAAGGAGAAGGAGAAGATGAAGTCTGGAGGTGAATCAGAAGAAGTAGAAGAAGGGAGAAGGAGAAGGTGAAGTCTGGAGGGTGAAGCAGAAGAAGTAGAAGAAGGAGAAGGAGAAGGTGAAGTCAGGAGGGTGAATCAGAAGAAGTAGAAGAAGAAGAAGGTGAAGGTGAAGTCAGGAGGGTGAATCAGATGAAGCAGAAGAAGGAGAAGGAGAAGGTGAAGTCTGGAGGTGAATCAGAAGAATCAGAAGAAGGAGAAGTTGAAGGTGAAGTCTGGAGGGTGAATCAGAAGAAGCAGAAGAAAGAGAAGGAAGGTGAAGTCTGGAGGGTGAAGCAGAAGAAACAGAAGAAGGAGAAGGTGAAGACTGGAGGGGGTGAATCAGAAGAAGTAGAAGAAGGAGAAGGAGAAGGTGAAGTCTGGAGGGTGAATCAGAAGAAGTAGAAGAAGGAGAAGGAGAAGGTGAAGTCTGGGGGGTGAATCAGAAGAAGCAGAAGAAGGAGAAGGAGAAGGTGAAGTCTGGAGGGTGAAACAGAAGAAGCAGAAGAAGGAGAAGGAGAAGATGAAGTCTGGAGGGTGAATCAGAAGAAGTAGAAGAAGGAGAAGGAGAAGGTGAAGTCTGGAGGGTGAATCAGAAGTAGTAGAAGAAGGAGAAGGAGAAGGTGAAGTCTGGACGGGTGAATCAGTAGAAAGCAGAAGAAGGAGAACGGGAAAGGTGAAGTCTGGAGGGTGAATCAGAAGAAGTAGAAGAAGGAGAAGGAGAAGGTGTAGTCTGGAGGGTGAATCAGAAGAAGTAGACGAAGAAGAAGGAGAAGGTGAAGTCTGGAGGGTGAATCAGAAGAAGCAGAAGAAGGAGAAGGAGAAGGTGAAGTCTGGAGGGTGATTCAGAAGAAGCAGAAGAAGGAGAAGGAGAAGGTGAAGTCTGGAGGGTGAATCAGAAGAAGCAGAATAAGGAGAAGGAGAAGGTGAAGTCTGGAGGGTGAATCAGAAGAAGCAGAAAAAGGAGAAGGAGAAGGTGAAGCATGGAAGGGTGAATCAGAAGAAGTAGAAGAAGGAGAAGGAGAAGGTGAAGTCTGGAGGGTGAAGCAGAAGAAGTAGAAGAAGGAGCAGGAGAAGGTGAAGTCAGGAGGGTGAATCAGAAGAAGTAGAAGAAGGAGAAGGAGAAGATGAAGTCAGGAGGGTGAATCGTAAGAAGCAGAAGAAGGAGAAGGAGAAGGTGAAGTCTGGAGGGTGAATCAGAAGAATCAGAAGAAGGAAGGAGAAGGTGAAGTCTGGAGGGTGAATCCGAAGAAGCAGAAGAAGGAGAAGGAGAAGGTGAAGTCTGGAGGGAGAAGCAGAAGAAGTAGAAGAAGGAGAAGGAGAAGGTGAAGTCTGGAGAGTGAATCAGAAGAAGTAGAAGAAGGAGAAGGAGAAGGTGAAGTCTGGAGGGTGAATCAGAAGAAGCAGAAGAAGGAGAAGGAGAAGGTGAAGTCTGGAGGGTGAATCAGAAGAAGCAGAAGAAGGAGAAGGAGAAGATGAAGTCTGGAGGGTGAATCAGAAGAAGTAGAAGAAGGAGAAGGAGAAGGTGTAGTCTGGAGGGTGAATCAGAAGAAGTAGACGAAGGAGAAGGAGAAGGTGAAGTCTGGAGGGTGAATCAGAAGAAGCAGAAGAAGGTGAAGGAGAAGATGAAGTCTGGAGGGAGAATCAGAAGAAGTAGAAGAAGGAGAAGGAGAAGGTGAAGTCTGGAGGGTGAATCAGAAGAAGCAGAAGAAGGAGAAGGAGAAGGTGAAGTCTGGAGGGTGAATCAGAAGAAGCAGAAGAAGGAGAAGGAGAAGGTGAAGTCTGGAGGGTGAATCAGAAGAAGCAGAATAAGGAGAAGGAGAAGGTGAAGTCTGGAGGGTGAATCAGAAGAAGCAGAAGAAGGAGAAGGAGAAGGTGAAGTCTGGAGGATGAATCAGAAGAAGTAGAAGAAGGAGAAGGAGAAGGTGAAGTCTGGAGGGTGAATCAGAAGAAGTAGAAGAAGGAGAAGGAGAAGGTGAAGTCTGGAGGGTGAATCAGAAGAAGTAGAAGAAGGAGAAGGAGAAGGTGAAGTCTGGAGGGTGAAGCAGAAGAAGTAGAAGAAGGAGAAGGAGAAGGTGAAGTCAGGAGGGTGAATCAGAAGAAGTAGAAGAAGGAGAAGGAGAAGGTGAAGTCAGGAGGGTGAATCAGAAGAAGCAGAAGAAGGAGAAGGAGAAGGTGAAGTCTGGAGGGTGAAGCAGAAGAAGTAGAAGAAGGAGAAGGAGAAGGTGAAGTCAGGAGGGTGAATCAGAAGAAGCAGAAGAAGGAGAAGGAGAAGGTGAAGTCTGGAGGGTGAATCAGAAGAATCAGAAGAAGGAGAAGGAGAAGATGAAGTCTGGAGGGTGAATCAGAAGAAGCAGAAGAAAGAGAAGGAGAAGGTGAAGTCTGGAGGGTGAAGCAGAAGAAACAGAAGAAGGAGAAGGAGTAGGTGAAGACTGGAGGGTGAATCAGAAGAAGTAGAAGAAGGAGAAGGAGAAGGTGAAGTCTGGAGGGTGAATCAGACGAAGTAGAAGAAGGAGAAGGAGAAGGTGAAGTCTGGAGGGTGAATCAGAAGAAGTAGAAGAAGGAGAAGGAGAAGGGGAAGTCTGGAGGGTGAATCAGAAGAAGCAGAAGAAGGAGAAGGAGAAGATGAAGTCTGGAGGGTGAATCAGAAGAAGTAGAAGAAGGAGAAGGAGAAGCTGAGGTCTGGAGGGTGAATCAGAAGAAGCAGAAGAAGGAGAAGGAGAAGGTGAAGTCTGGAGGGTGAATCAGAAGAAGCAGAAGAAGGAGAAGGAGAAGGTGAAGTCTGGAGGGTGAATCAGAAGAAGCAGAAGAAGGAGAAGGAAAAGGTGAAGTCAGGAGCGTGAATCAGAAGAAGCAGAAGAAGGAGAAGGAGAAGATGAAGTTAGGAGGGTGAATCAGAAGAAGCAGAAGAAGGAGAAGGAGCAGGTGAAGTCAGGGGGGTGAAGCAGAAGAAGTAGAAGAAGGAGAAGGAGAAGGTGAAGTCAGGACGGTGAAGCAGAAGAAGCAGAAGAAGGAGAAGGAGAAGGTGAAGTCTGGAGGGTGAAGCAGAAGAAGCAGAAGAAGGAGAAGGAGAGGGTGAAGTCTGGAGGGTGAATCAGAAGAAGTAGAAGAAGGAGAAGGAGAAGGTGAAGTCAGGAGAGTGAAGCAGAAGAAGCAGAAGAAGGAGAAGGGGAAGGTAAAGTCTGGAGGGCGAAGCAGAAGAAGCAGAAGAAGGAGAAGGAGAAGCTGAAGTCTGGAGGGCGAAGCAGAAGAAGCAGAAGAAGGAGAAGGAGAAGCTGAAGTCTGGAGGGTGAAGCAGAAGAAGGAGAAGGAGAAGGTGAAGTAAGGAGGGTGAATCAGAAGAAGCAGAAGAAGGAGAAGGAGAAGGTGAAGTCTGGAGTGTGAAGCAGAAGCAGTAGAAGAAGGAGAAGGAGAAGGTGAAGTCTGGAGTGTGAAGCAGAAGAAGCAATAGAAGGAGAAGGAGAAGGTGAAGTCTGGAGGGTGAATCAGAAGAAGTAGAAGAAGGAGAAGGAGAAGGTGAAGTCTGGAGGGTGAAGCAGAAGAAGTAGAAGAAGGAGAAGGAGAAGGTGAAGTCTGGAGGGTGAATCAGAAGAAGCAGAAGAAAGAGAAGGAGAAGGTGAAGTCTGGAGGGTGAATCAGAAGAAGCAGAAGAAGGAGAAGGAGAAGGTGAAGTCTGGAGGGAGAAGCAGAAGAAGTAGAAGAAGGAGAAGGAGAAGGTGAATTCAGGAGGGTGAATCAGAAGAAGCAGAAGAAGGAGAAGGAGAAGGTGAAGTCTGGAGGGTGAATCAGAAGAATCAGAAGAAGGAGAAGGAGAAGGTGAAGTCTGGAGGGTGAATCAGAAGAAGCAGAAGAAAGAGAAGGAGAAGGTGAAGTCTGGAGGGTGAATCAGAAGAAGCAGAAGAAGGAGAAGGAGAAGGTGAAGTCTGGAGGGAGAAGCAGAAGAAGTAGAAGAAGGAGAAGGAGAAGGTGAAGTCTGGAGGGTGAATCAGAAGAAGTAGAAGAAGGAGAAGGAGAAGGTGAAGTCTGGAGGGTGAATCAGAAGAAGTAGAAGAAGGAGAAGGAGAAGCTGAAGTCTGGAGGGTGAATCAGAAGAAACAGAAGAAGGAGAAGGAGAAGGTGAAGTCTGGAGGGTGAATCAGAAGAAGTAGAAGAAGGAGAAGGAGAAGGTGTAGTCTGGAGGGTGAATCAGAAGAAGTAGACGAAGGAGAAGGAGAAGGTGAAGTCTGGAGGGTGAACCAGAAGAAGCAGAAGAAGGAGAAGGAGAAGGTGAAGTCTGGAGGGTGAATCAGAAGAAGTAGAAGAAGGAGAAGGAGAAGGTGAAGTCTGGAGGGTGAATCAGAAGAAGCAGAAGAAGGAGAAGGAGAAGGTGAAGTCTGGAGGGTGAATCAGAAGAAGCAGAAGAAGGAGAAGGAGAAGGTGAAGTCTGGAGGGTGAAACAGAAGAAGCAGAATAAGGAGAAGGAGAAGGTGAAGTCAGGAGGGTGAATCAGAAGAAGCAGAAGAAGGAGAAGGAGAAGGTGAAGTAAGGAGGGTGAATCAGAAGAAGCAGAAGAAGGAGAAGGAGAAGGTGAAGTCTGGAGTGTGAAGCAGAAGAAGCAAAAGAAGGAGAAGGAGAAGGTGAAGTCTGGAGGGTGAATCAGAAGAAGTAGAAGAAGGAGAAGGAGAAGGTGAAGTCTGGAGGGTGAAGCAGAAGAAGTAGAAGAAGGAGAAGAAGAAGGTGAAGTCAGGAGGGTGAATCAGAAGAAGTAGAAGAAGGAGAAGGAGAAGGTGAAGTCAGGAGGGTGAATCAGTTGAAGCAGAAGAAGGAGAAGGAGAAGGTGAAGTCTGGAGGGTGAATCAGAAGAATCAGAAGAAGGAGAAGGAGAAGGTGAAGTCTGGAGGGTGAATCAGAAGAAGCAGAAGAAAGAGAAGGAGAAGGTGAAGTCTGGAGGGTGAATCAGAAGAAGCAGAAGAAGGAGAAGGAGAAGGAGAAGTCAGGAGGGTGAATCAGAAGAAGCAGAAGAAGGAGAAGGAGCAGGTGATGTCAGGGGGATGAAGCAGAAGAAGTAGAAGAAGGAGAAGGAGAAGGTGAAGTCAGGACGCTGAAGCAGAAGAAGCAGAAGAAGGAGAAGGAGAAGGTGAAGTCTGGAGGATGAATCAGAAGAAGTAGAAGAAGGAGAAGGAGAAGGTCAAGTCTGGAGGGTGAATCAGAAGAAGTAGAATAAGGAGAAGGAGAAGGTGAAGTCTGGAGGGTGAAGCAGAAGAAGTAGAAGAAGGAGAAGGAGAAGGTGAAGTCAGGAGGGTGAATCAGAAGAAGTAGAAGAAGGAGAAGGAGAAGGTGAAGTCAGGAGGGTGAATCAGAAGAAGCAGAAGAAGGAGAAGGAGAAGGTGAAGTCTGGAGGGTGAATCAGAAGAATCAGAAGAAGGAGAAGGAGAAGGTGAAGTCTGGAGGGTGAATCAGAAGAAGCAGAAGAAAGAGAAGGAGAAGGTGAAGTCTGGAGGGTGAATCAGAAGAAGTAGAAGAAGGAGAAGGAGAAGGCGAAGTCTGGAGTGTGAATCAGAAGAAGCAGAAGAAGGAGAAGGAGAAGGTGAAGTCTAGAGGGTGAATCAGAAGAAGCAGAATAAGGAGAAGGAGAAGGTGAAGTCTGGAGGGTGAATCAGAAGAAGCAGAAGAAGGAGAAGGAGAAGGTGAAGTCTGGAGGGTGAATCAGAAGAAGCAGAAGAAGGAGAAGGAGAAGGAGAAGTCAGGAGGGTGAATCAGAAGAAGCAGAAGAAGGAGAAGGAGAAGGTGAAGTTAGGAGGGTGAATCAGAAGAAGCAGAAGAAGGAGAAGGAGCAGGTGATGTCAGGGGGATGAAGCAGAAGAAGTAGAAGAAGGAGAAGGAGAAGGTGTAGTCAGGACGGTGAAGCAGAAGAAGCAGAAGAAGGAGAAGGAGAAGGTGAAGTCTGGAGGATGAATCAGAAGAAGTAGAAGAAGGAGAAGGAGAAGGTCAAGTCTGGAGGGTGAATCAGAAGAAGTAGAATAAGGAGAAGGAGAAGGTGAAGTCTGGAGGGTGAAGCAGAAGAAGTAGAAGAAGGAGAAGGAGAAGGTGAAGTCAGGAGGGTGAATCAGAAGAAGTAGAAGAAGGAGAAGGAGAAGGTGAAGTCAGGAGGGTGAATCAGAAGAAGCAGAAGAAGGAGAAGGAGAAGGTGAAGTCTGGAGGGTGAATCAGAAGAATCAGAAGAAGGAGAAGGAGAAGGTGAAGTCTGGAGGGTGAATCAGAAGAAGCAGAAGAAAGAGAAGGAGAAGGTGAAGTCTGGAGGGTGAATCAGAAGAAGTAGAAGAAGGAGAAGGAGAAGGTGAAGTCTGGAGTGTGAATCAGAAGAAGCAGAAGAAGGAGAAGGAGAAGGTGAAGTCTAGAGGGTGAATCAGAAGAAGCAGAATAAGGAGAAGGAGAAGGTGAAGTCTGGAGGGTGAATCAGAAGAAGCAGAAGAAGGAGAAGGAGAAGGTGAAGTCTGGAGGGTGAATCAGAAGAAGCAGAAGAAGGAGAAGGAGAAGGAGAAGTCAGGAGGGTGAATCAGAAGAAGCAGAAGAAGGAGAAGGAGAAGGTGAAGTTAGGAGGGTGAATCAGAAGAAGCAGAAGAAGGAGAAGGAGCAGGTGATGTCAGGGGGATGAAGCAGAAGAAGTAGAAGAAGGAGAAGGAGAAGGTGTAGTCAGGACGGTGAAGCAGAAGAAGCAGAAGAAGGAGAAGGAGAAGGTGAAGTCTGGAGGATGAATCAGAAGAAGTAGAAGAAGGAGAAGGAGAAGGTCAAGTCTGGAGGGTGAATCAGAAGAAGTAGAATAAGGAGAAGGAGAAGGTGAAGTCTGGAGGGTGAAGCAGAAGAAGTAGAAGAAGGAGAAGGAGAAGGTGAAGTCAGGAGGGTGAATCAGAAGAAGTAGAAGAAGGAGAAGGAGAAGGTGAAGTCAGGAGGGTGAATCAGAAGAAGCAGAAGAAGGAGAAGGAGAAGGTGAAGTCTGGAGGGTGAATCAGAAGAATCAGAAGAAGGAGAAGGAGAAGGTGAAGTCTGGAGGGTGAATCAGAAGAAGCAGAAGAAAGAGAAGGAGAAGGTGAAGTCTGGAGGGTGAATCAGAAGAAGTAGAAGAAGGAGAAGGAGAAGGTGAAGTCTGGAGTGTGAATCAGAAGAAGCAGAAGAAGGAGAAGGAGAAGGTGAAGTCTAGAGGGTGAATCAGAAGAAGCAGAATAAGGAGAAGGAGAAGGTGAAGTCTGGAGGGTGAATCAGAAGAAGCAGAAGAAGGAGAAGGAGAAGGTGAAGTCTGGAGGGTGAATCAGAAGAAGTAGAAGAAGGAGAAGGAGAAGGTGAAGTCTGGAGGGTGAAGCAGAAGAAGTAGAAGAAGGAGAAGGAGAAGGTGAAGTCAGGAGGGTGAATCAGAAGAAGTAGAAGAAGGAGAAGGAGAAGGTGAAGTCAGGAGGGTGAATCAGAAGAAGCAGAAGAAGGAGAAGGAGAAGGTGAAGTCTGGAGGGTGAATCAGAAGAATCAGAAGAAGGAGAAGGAGAAGGTGAAGTCTGGAGGGTGAATCAGAAGAAGCAGAGGAAGGAGAAGGAGAAGGTGAAGTCTGGAGGGTGAATCAGAAGAAGCAGAATAAGGAGAAGGAGAAGGTGAAGTCTGGAGGGTGAATCAGAAGAAGCAGAATAAGGAGAAGGAGAAGGTGAAGTCTGGAGGGTGAATCAGAAGAAGCAGAAGAAGGAGAAGGAGAAGATGAAGTCTGGAGGGTGAATCAGAAGAAGTAGAAGAAGGAGAAGGAGAAGGTGAAGTCTGGAGGGTGAAGCAGAAGAAGTAGAAGAAGGAGAAGGAGAAGGTGAAGTCAGGAGGGTGAATCAGAAGAAGTAGAAGAAGAAGAAGGAGAAGGTGAAGTCAGGAGGGTGAATCAGAAGAAGCAGAAGAAGGAGAAGGAGAAGGTGAAGTCTGCAGGGTGAATCAGAAGAATCAGAAGAAGGAGAAGTAGAAGTTGAAGTCTGGAGGGTGAATCAGAAGAAGCAGAAGAAAGAGAAGGAGAAGGTGAAGTCTGGAGGGTGAAGCAGAAGAAACAGAAGAAGGAGAAGGAGAAGGTGAAGACTGGAGGGTGAATCAGAAGAAGTAGAAGAAGGAGAAGGAGAAGGTGAAGTCTGGAGGGTGAATCAGAAGAAGTAGAAGAAGGAGAAGGAGAAGGTGAAGTCTGGAGGGTGAATCAGAAGAAGCAGAAGAAGGAGAAGGAGAAGGAGAAGTCTGGAGGGTGAATCAGAAGAAGCAGAAGAAGGAGAAGGAGAAGGTGAAGTCTGGAGGGTGAAGCAGAAGAAGTAGAAGAAGGAGAAGGAGAAGGTGAAGTCAGGAGGGTGAATCAGAAGAAGTAGAAGAAGGAGAAGGAGAAGGTGAAGTCAGGAGGGTGAATCAGAAGAAGCAGAAGAAGGAGAAGGAGAAGGTGAAGTCTGGAGGGTGAATCAGAAGAATCAGAAGAAGGAGAAGGAGAAGGTGAAGTCTGGAGGGTGAATCAGAAGAAGCCGAAGAAGGAGAAGGAGAAGGTGAAGTCTGGAGGGTGAATCAGAAGAAGCAGAAGAAGGAGAAGGAGAAGGTGAAGTCAGGAGGGTGAATCAGAAGAAGCAGAAGAAGGAGAAGGAGAAGGTGAAGTTAGGAGGGTGAATCTGAAGAAGCAGAAGAAGGAGAAGGAGCAGGTGATGTCAGCGGGATGAAGCAGAAGAAGTAGAAGAAGGAGAAGGAGAAGGTGAAGTCAGGACGGTGAAGCAGAAGAAGCAGAAGAAGGAGAAGGAGAATGTGAAGTCTGGAGGGTGAATCAGAATAAGTAGAAGAAGGAGAAGGAGAAGGTCAAGTCTGGAGGGTGAATCAGAAGAAGTAGAACAAGGAGAAGGAGAAGGTGAAGTCTGGAGGGTGAAGCAGAAGAAGTAGAAGAAGGAGAAGGAGAAGGTGAAGTCAGGAGGGTGAATCAGAAGAAGTAGAAGAAGGAGAAGGAGAAGGTGAAGTCAGGAGGGTGAATCAGAAGAAGCAGAAGAAGGGGAAGGAGAAGGTGAAGTCTGGAGGGTGAATCAGAAGAAGTAGAAGAAGGAGAAGGAGAAGGTGTTGTCTGGAGGGTGAATCAGAAGAAGTAGACGAAGGAGAAGGAGAAGGTGAAGTCTGGAGGGTGAATCAGAAGAAGCAGAAGAAGGAGAAGGAGAAGGTGAAGTCTGGAGGGTGAATCAGAAGAAGCAGAAGAAGGAGAAGGAGAAGGTGAAGTCTGGAGGGTGAATCAGAAGAAGCAGAAAAAGGAGAAGAAGAAGGTGAAGTCTGAAGGGTGAATCAGAAGAAGTAGAAGAAGGAGAAGGAGAAGGTGAAGTCTGGAGGGTGAAGCAGAAGAAGTAGAAGAAGGAGAAGGAGAAGGTGAAGTCAGGAGGGTGAATCAGAAGAAGTAGAAGAAGGAGAAGGAGAAGGTGAAGTCAGGAGGGTGAATCAGAAGAAGCAGAAGAAGGAGAAGGAGAAGGTGAAGTCTGGAGGGTGAATCAGAAGAATCAGAAGAAGGAGAAGGAGAAGGTGAAGTCTGGAGGGTGATTCAGAAGAAGCAGAAGAAAGAGAAGGAGAAGGTGAAGTCTGGAGGGTGAAGCAGAAGAAACAGAAGAAGGAGAAGGAGAAGGTGAAGACTGGAGGGTGAATCAGAAGAAGTATAAGAAGGAGAAGGAGAAGGTGAAGTCTGGAGGGTGAATCAGAAGAAGTAGAAGAAGGAGAAGGAGAAGGTGATGTCTGGAGGGTGAATCAGAAGAAGCAGAAGAAGGAGAAGGAGAAGGTGAAGTCTGGAGGGTGAATCAGAAGAAGCAGAAGAAGGAGAAGGAGAAGATGAAGTCTGGAGGGTGAATCAGAAGAAGTAGAAGAAGGAGAAGGAGAAGGTGAGGTCTGGAGGGTGAATCAGAAGAAGCAGAAGAAGGAGAAGGAGAAGGTGAAGTCTGGAGGGTGAATCAGAAGAAGCAGAAGAAGGAGAAGGAGAAGGTGAAGTCTGGAGGGTGAATCAGAAGAAGCAGAAGAAGGAGAAGGAGAAGGTGAAGTCAGGAGGGTGAATCAGAAGAAGCAGAAGAAGGAGAAGGAGAAGGTGAAGTTAGGAGGGTGAATCAGAAGAAGCAGAAGAAGGAGAAGGAGCAGGTGATGTCAGGGGGATGAAGCAGAAGAAGTAGAAGAAGGAGAAGGAGAAGGTGAAGTCTGGAGGGTGAATCAGAAGAAGCAGAAGAAGGAGAAGGAGAAGGTCAAGTCTGGAGGGTGAATCAGAAGAAGTAGAAAAAGGAGAAGGAGAAGGTGAAGTCTGGAGGGTGAAGCAGAAGAAGTAGAAGAAGGAGAAGAAGAAGGTGAAGTCAGGTGGGTGAATCAGAAGAAGTAGAAGAAGGAGAAGGAGAAGGTGAAGTCAGGAGGGTGAATCAGAAGAAGCAGAAGAAGGAGAAGAAGAAGGTGAAGTCTGGAGGGTGAATCAGAAGAATCAGAAGAAGGAGAAGGAGAAGCTGAAGTCTGGAGGGTGAATCAGAAGAAGCATAAGAAAGAGAAGGAGAAGGTGAAGTCTGGAGGGTGAATCAGAAGAAGTAGAAGAAGGTGAAGGAGAAGGTGAAGTCTGGAGTGTGAATCAGAAGAAGCAGAAGAAGGACAAGGAGAAGGTGAAGTCTGGAGGGTGAATCAGAAGAAGCAGAATAAGGAGAAGGAGAAGGTGAAGTCTGGAGGGTGAATCAGAAGAAGCAGAAGAAGGAGAAGGAGAAGGTGAAGTCTGGAGGGTGAATCAGAAGAAGTAGAAGAAGGAGAAGGAGAAGGTGAAGTCTGGAGGGTGAAGCAGAAGAAGTAGAAGAAGGAGAAGGAGAAGGTGAAGTCAGGAGGGTGAATCAGAAGAAGTAGAAGAAGGAGAAGGAGAAGGTGAAGTCAGGAGGGTGAATCAGAAGAAGCAGAAGAAGGAGAAGGAGAAGGTGAAGTCTGGAGGGTGAATCAGAAGAATCAGAAGAAGGAGAAGGAGAAGGTGAAGTCTGGAGGGTGAATCAGAAGAAGCAGAGGAAGGAGAAGGAGAAGGTGAAGTCTGGAGGGTGAATCAGAAGAAGAAGAATAAGGAGAAGGAGAAGGTGAAGTCTGAAGGGTGAATCAGAAGAAGCAGAATAAGGAGAAGGAGAAGGTGAAGTCTGGAGGGTGAATCAGAAGAAGCAGAAGAAGGAGAAGGAGAAGATGAAGTCTGGAGGGTGAATCAGAAGAAGTAGAAGAAGGAGAAGGAGAAGGTGAAGTCTGGAGGGTGAAGCAGAAGAAGTAGAAGAAGGAGAAGGAGAAGGTGAAGTCAGGAGGGTGAATCAGAAGAAGCAGAAGAAGGAGAAGGAGAAGGTGAAGTCTGGAGGGGGAATCAGAAGAATCAGAAGAAGGAGAAGGAGAAGGTGAAGTCTGGAGGGTGATTCAGACGAAGCAGAAGAAAGAGAAGGAGAAGGTGAAGTCTGGAGGGTGAAGCAGAAGAAACAGAAGAAGGAGAAGGAGAAGGTGAAGACTGGAGGGTGAATCAGAAGAAGTAGAAGAAGGAGAAGGAGAAGGTGAAGTCTGGAGGGTGAATCAGAAGAAGCAGAAGAAGGAGAAGGAGAAGGTGAAGTCTGGAGGGTGAATCAGAAGAAGCAGAAGAAGGAGAAGGAGAAGATGAAGTCTGGAGGGTGAATCAGAAGAAGTAGAAGAAGGAGAAGGAGAAGGTGAAGTCTGGAGGGTGAATCAGAAGTAGTAGAAGAAGGAGAAGGAGAAGGAGAAGTCTGGACGGTGAATCAGAAGAAACAGAAGAAGGAGAAGGAGAAGGTGAAGTCTGGAGGGTGAATCAGAAGAAGTAGAAGAAGGAGAAGGAGAAGGTGTAGTCTGGAGGGTGAATCAGAAGAAGTAGACGAAGGAGAAGGAGAAGGAGAAGTCTGGAGGGTGAATCAGAAGAAGCAGAAGAAGGAGAAGGAGAAGGTGAAGTCTGGAGGGTGAAGCAGAAGAAGTAGAAGAAGGAGAAGGAGAAGGTGAAGTCAGGAGGGTGAATCAGAAGAAGCAGAAGAAGGAGAAGGAGATGGTGAAGTCTGGAGGGTGAATCAGAAGAATCAGAAGAAGGAGAAGGAGAAGGTGAAGTCTGGAGGGTGAATCAGAAGAAGCAGAAGAAGGAGAAGGAGAAGGTGAAGTCTGGAGGGTGAATCAGAAGAAGCAGAAGAAGGAGAAGGAGAAGGTGAAGTCAGGAGGGTGAATCAGAAGAAGCAGAAGAAGGAGAAGGAGAAGGTGAAGTTAGGAGGGTGAATCAGAAGAAGCAGAAGAAGGAGAAGGAGAAGGTGAAGTCTGGAGGGTGAATCAGAAGAAGCAGAAGAAGGAGAAGGAGAAGGTGAAGTTAGGAGGGTGAATCAGAAGAAGCAGAAGAAGTAGAAGGAGCAGGTGATGTCAGGGGGATGAAGCAGAAGAAGTAGAAGAAGGAGAAGGAGAAGATGAAATCTGGAGGGTGAATCAGAATAAGTAGAAGAAGGAGAAGGAGAAGGTCAAGTCTGGAGGGTGAATCAGAAGAAGCAGAAGAAGGAGAAGGAGAAGGTGAAGTTAGGAGGGTGAATCAGAAGAAGCAGAAGAAGGAGAAGGAGAAGGTGAAGTCTGGAGGGTGAATCAGAAGAAGCAGAAGAAGGAGATGGAGCAGGTGATGTCAGCGGGAAGAAGCAGAAGAAGTAGAAGAAGGAGAAGGAGAAGGTGAAGTCAGGACGGTGAAGCAGAAGAAGCAGAAGAAGGAGAAGGAGAAGGTGAAGTCTGGAGGGTGAATCAGAATAAGTAGAAGAAGGAGAAGGAGAAGGTCAAGTCTGGAGGGTGAATCAGAAGAAGTAGAAGAAGGAGAAGGAGAAGGTGATGTCTGGAGGGTGAATCAGAAGAAGCAGAAGAAGGAGAAGGAGAAGATGAAGTCTGGAGGGTGAATCAGAAGAAGTAGAAGAAGGAGAAGGAGAAGGTGAAGTCAGGAGGGTGAATCAGAAGAATCAGAAGAAGGAGAAGGAGAAGGTGAAGTCTGGAGGGTGATTCAGAAGAAGCAGAAGAAAGAGAAGGAGAAGGTGAAGTCTGGAGGGTGAAGCAGAAGAAACAGAAGAAGGAGAAGGAGAAGGTGAAGACTGGAGGGTGAATCAGAAGAAGTATAAGAAGGAGAAGGAGAAGGTGAAGTCTGGAGGGTGAATCAGAAGAAGTAGAAGAAGGAGAAGGAGAAGGTGATGTCTGGAGGGTGAATCAGAAGAAGCAGAAGAAGGAGAAGGAGAAGGTGAAGTCTGGAGGGTGAATCAGAAGAAGCAGAAAAAGGAGAAGGAGAAGATGAAGTCTGGAGGGTGAATCAGAAGAAGTAGAAGAAGGAGAAGGAGAAGGTGAGGTCTGGAGGGTGAATCAGAAGAAGCAGAAGAAGGAGAAGGAGAAGGTGAAGTCAGGAGGGTGAATCAGAAGAAGCAGAAGAAGGAGAAGGAGAAGGTGAAGTTAGGAGGGTGAATCAGAAGAAGCAGAAGAAGGAGAAGGAGCAGGTGATGTCAGGGGGATGAAGCAGAAGAAGTAGAAGAAGGAGAAGGAGAAGATGAAATCTGGAGGGTGAATCAGAAGAAGTAGAAGAAGGAGAAGGAGAAGGTGAGGTCTGGAGGGTGAATCAGAAGAAGTAGAAGAAGGAGAAGGAGAAGGTGAAGTCTGGAGGGTGAAACAGAAGAAGCAGAAGAAGGAGAAGGAGAAGGTGAAGTCAGGAGGGTGAATCAGAAGAAGCAGAAGAAGGAGAAGGAGAAGGTGAAGTCTGGAGGGTGAATCAGAAGAAGCAGAATAAGGAGAAGGAGAAGGTGAAGTCTGGAGGGTGAATCAGAAGAAGCAGAATAAGGAGAAGGAGAAGGTGAAGTCTGGAGGGTGAATCAGAAGAAGCAGAAGAAGGAGAAGGAGAAGATGAAGTCTGGCGGGTGAATCAGAAGAAGTAGAAGAAGGAGAAGGAGAAGGTGAAGTCTGGCGGGTGAAGCAGAAGAAGTAGAAGAAGGAGAAGGAGAAGGTGAAGTCAGGAGGGTGAATCAGAAGAAGTAGAAGAAGGAGAAGGAGAAGGTGAAGTCAGGAGGGTGAATCAGAAGAAGCAGAAGAAGGAGAAGGAGAAGGTGAAGTCTGGAGGGTGAATCAGAAGAATCAGAAGAAGGAGAAGGAGAAGGTGAAGTCTGGAGGGTGAATCAGAAGAAGCAGAAGAAGGAGAAGGAGAAGGTGAAGTCTGGAGGGTGAATCAGAAGAAGCAGAAAAAGGAGAAGAAGAAGGTGAAGTCTGAAGTGTGAATCAGAAGAAGTAGAAGAAGGAGAAGGAGAAGGTGAAGTCTGGAGGGTGAAGCAGAAGAAGTAGAAGAAGGAGAAGGAGAAGGTGAAGTCAGGAGGGTGAATCAGAAGAAGTAGAAGAAGGAGAAGGAGAAGGTGAAGTCAGGAGGGTGAATCAGAAGAAGCAGAAGAAGGAGAAGGAGAAGGTGAAGTCTGGAGGGTGAATCAGAAGAATCAGAAGAAGGAGAAGGAGAAGATGAAGTCTGGAGGGTGAATCAGAAGAAGTAGAAGAAGGAGAAGGAGAAGGTGAGGTCTGGAGGGTGAATCAGAAGAAGCAGAAGAAGGAGAAGGAGAAGGTGAAGTCAGGAGGGTGAATCAGAAGAAGCAGAAGAAGGAGAAGGAGAAGGTGAAGTTAGGAGGGTGAATCAGAAGAAGCAGAAGAAGGAGAAGGAGCAGGTGATGTCAGGGGGATGAAGCAGAAGAAGTAGAAGAAGGAGAAGGAGAAGATGAAATCTGGAGGGTGAATCAGAAGAAGTAGAAGAAGGAGAAGGAGAAGGTGAGGTCTGGAGGGTGAATCAGAAGAAGTAGAAGAAGGAGAAGGAGAAGGTGAAGTCTGGAGGGTGAAACAGAAGAAGCAGAAGAAGGAGAAGGAGAAGGTGAAGTCAGGAGGGTGAATCAGAAGAAGCAGAAGAAGGAGAAGGAGAAGGTGAAGTCTGGAGGGTGAATCAGAAGAAGCAGAATAAGGAGAAGGAGAAGGTGAAGTCTGGAGGGTGAATCAGAAGAAGCAGAATAAGGAGAAGGAGAAGGTGAAGTCTGGAGGGTGAATCAGAAGAAGCAGAAGAAGGAGAAGGAGAAGATGAAGTCTGGCGGGTGAATCAGAAGAAGTAGAAGAAGGAGAAGGAGAAGGTGAAGTCTGGCGGGTGAAGCAGAAGAAGTAGAAGAAGGAGAAGGAGAAGGTGAAGTCAGGAGGGTGAATCAGAAGAAGTAGAAGAAGGAGAAGGAGAAGGTGAAGTCAGGAGGGTGAATCAGAAGAAGCAGAAGAAGGAGAAGGAGAAGGTGAAGTCTGGAGGGTGAATCAGAAGAATCAGAAGAAGGAGAAGGAGAAGGTGAAGTCTGGAGGGTGAATCAGAAGAAGCAGAAGAAGGAGAAGGAGAAGGTGAAGTCTGGAGGGTGAATCAGAAGAAGCAGAAAAAGGAGAAGAAGAAGGTGAAGTCTGAAGTGTGAATCAGAAGAAGTAGAAGAAGGAGAAGGAGAAGGTGAAGTCTGGAGGGTGAAGCAGAAGAAGTAGAAGAAGGAGAAGGAGAAGGTGAAGTCAGGAGGGTGAATCAGAAGAAGTAGAAGAAGGAGAAGGAGAAGGTGAAGTCAGGAGGGTGAATCAGAAGAAGCAGAAGAAGGAGAAGGAGAAGGTGAAGTCTGGAGGGTGAATCAGAAGAATCAGAAGAAGGAGAAGGAGAAGGTGAAGTCTGGAGGGTGATTCAGACGAAGCAGAAGAAAGAGAAGGAGAAGGTGAAGTCTGGAGGGTGAAGCAGAAGAAACAGAAGAAGGAGAAGGAGAAGGTGAAGACTGGAGGGTGAATCAGAAGAAGTAGAAGAAGGAGAAGGAGAAGGTGAAGTCTGGAGGGTGAATCAGAAGAAGCAGAAGAAGGAGAAGGAGAAGGTGAAGTCTGGAGGGTGAATCAGAAGAAGCAGAAGAAGGAGAAGGAGAAGATGAAGTCTGGAGGGTGAATCAGAAGAAGTAGAAGAAGGAGAAGGAGAAGGTGAAGTCTGGAGGGTGAATCAGAAGTAGTAGAAGAAGGAGAAGGAGAAGGAGAAGTCTGGACGGTGAATCAGAAGAAACAGAAGAAGGAGAAGGAGAAGGTGAAGTCTGGAGGGTGAATCAGAAGAAGTAGAAGAAGGAGAAGGAGAAGGTGTAGTCTGGAGGGTGAATCAGAAGAAGTAGACGAAGGAGAAGGAGAAGGAGAAGTCTGGAGGGTGAATCAGAAGAAGCAGAAGAAGGAGAAGGAGAAGGTGAAGTCTGGAGGGTGAAGCAGAAGAAGTAGAAGAAGGAGAAGGAGAAGGTGAAGTCAGGAGGGTGAATCAGAAGAAGCAGAAGAAGGAGAAGGAGATGGTGAAGTCTGGAGGGTGAATCAGAAGAATCAGAAGAAGGAGAAGGAGAAGGTGAAGTCTGGAGGGTGAATCAGAAGAAGCAGAAGAAGGAGAAGGAGAAGGTGAAGTCTGGAGGGTGAATCAGAAGAAGCAGAAGAAGGAGAAGGAGAAGGTGAAGTCAGGAGGGTGAATCAGAAGAAGCAGAAGAAGGAGAAGGAGAAGGTGAAGTTAGGAGGGTGAATCAGAAGAAGCAGAAGAAGGAGAAGGAGAAGGTGAAGTCTGGAGGGTGAATCAGAAGAAGCAGAAGAAGGAGAAGGAGAAGGTGAAGTTAGGAGGGTGAATCAGAAGAAGCAGAAGAAGTAGAAGGAGCAGGTGATGTCAGGGGGATGAAGCAGAAGAAGTAGAAGAAGGAGAAGGAGAAGATGAAATCTGGAGGGTGAATCAGAATAAGTAGAAGAAGGAGAAGGAGAAGGTCAAGTCTGGAGGGTGAATCAGAAGAAGCAGAAGAAGGAGAAGGAGAAGGTGAAGTTAGGAGGGTGAATCAGAAGAAGCAGAAGAAGGAGAAGGAGAAGGTGAAGTCTGGAGGGTGAATCAGAAGAAGCAGAAGAAGGAGATGGAGCAGGTGATGTCAGCGGGAAGAAGCAGAAGAAGTAGAAGAAGGAGAAGGAGAAGGTGAAGTCAGGACGGTGAAGCAGAAGAAGCAGAAGAAGGAGAAGGAGAAGGTGAAGTCTGGAGGGTGAATCAGAATAAGTAGAAGAAGGAGAAGGAGAAGGTCAAGTCTGGAGGGTGAATCAGAAGAAGTAGAAGAAGGAGAAGGAGAAGGTGATGTCTGGAGGGTGAATCAGAAGAAGCAGAAGAAGGAGAAGGAGAAGATGAAGTCTGGAGGGTGAATCAGAAGAAGTAGAAGAAGGAGAAGGAGAAGGTGAAGTCAGGAGGGTGAATCAGAAGAATCAGAAGAAGGAGAAGGAGAAGGTGAAGTCTGGAGGGTGATTCAGAAGAAGCAGAAGAAAGAGAAGGAGAAGGTGAAGTCTGGAGGGTGAAGCAGAAGAAACAGAAGAAGGAGAAGGAGAAGGTGAAGACTGGAGGGTGAATCAGAAGAAGTATAAGAAGGAGAAGGAGAAGGTGAAGTCTGGAGGGTGAATCAGAAGAAGTAGAAGAAGGAGAAGGAGAAGGTGATGTCTGGAGGGTGAATCAGAAGAAGCAGAAGAAGGAGAAGGAGAAGGTGAAGTCTGGAGGGTGAATCAGAAGAAGCAGAAGAAGGAGAAGGAGAAGATGAAGTCTGGAGGGTGAATCAGAAGAAGTAGAAGAAGGAGAAGGAGAAGGTGAGGTCTGGAGGGTGAATCAGAAGAAGCAGAAGAAGGAGAAGGAGAAGGTGAAGTCAGGAGGGTGAATCAGAAGAAGCAGAAGAAGGAGAAGGAGAAGGTGAAGTTAGGAGGGTGAATCAGAAGAAGCAGAAGAAGGAGAAGGAGCAGGTGATGTCAGGGGGATGAAGCAGAAGAAGTAGAAGAAGGAGAAGGAGAAGATGAAATCTGGAGGGTGAATCAGAAGAAGTAGAAGAAGGAGAAGGAGAAGGTGAGGTCTGGAGGGTGAATCAGAAGAAGTAGAAGAAGGAGAAGGAGAAGGTGAAGTCTGGAGGGTGAAACAGAAGAAGCAGAAGAAGGAGAAGGAGAAGGTGAAGTCAGGAGGGTGAATCAGAAGAAGCAGAAGAAGGAGAAGGAGAAGGTGAAGTCTGGAGGGTGAATCAGAAGAAGCAGAATAAGGAGAAGGAGAAGGTGAAGTCTGGAGGGTGAATCAGAAGAAGCAGAATAAGGAGAAGGAGAAGGTGAAGTCTGGAGGGTGAATCAGAAGAAGCAGAAGAAGGAGAAGGAGAAGATGAAGTCTGGCGGGTGAATCAGAAGAAGTAGAAGAAGGAGAAGGAGAAGGTGAAGTCTGGCGGGTGAAGCAGAAGAAGTAGAAGAAGGAGAAGGAGAAGGTGAAGTCAGGAGGGTGAATCAGAAGAAGTAGAAGAAGGAGAAGGAGAAGGTGAAGTCAGGAGGGTGAATCAGAAGAAGCAGAAGAAGGAGAAGGAGAAGGTGAAGTCTGGAGGGTGAATCAGAAGAATCAGAAGAAGGAGAAGGAGAAGGTGAAGTCTGGAGGGTGAATCAGAAGAAGCAGAAGAAGGAGAAGGAGAAGGTGAAGTCTGGAGGGTGAATCAGAAGAAGCAGAAAAAGGAGAAGAAGAAGGTGAAGTCTGAAGTGTGAATCAGAAGAAGTAGAAGAAGGAGAAGGAGAAGGTGAAGTCTGGAGGGTGAAGCAGAAGAAGTAGAAGAAGGAGAAGGAGAAGGTGAAGTCAGGAGGGTGAATCAGAAGAAGTAGAAGAAGGAGAAGGAGAAGGTGAAGTCAGGAGGGTGAATCAGAAGAAGCAGAAGAAGGAGAAGGAGAAGGTGAAGTCTGGAGGGTGAATCAGAAGAATCAGAAGAAGGAGAAGGAGAAGGTGAAGTCTGGAGGGTGATTCAGAAGAAGCAGAAGAAAGAGAAGGAGAAGGTGAAGTCTGGAGGGTGAAGCAGAAGAAACAGAAGAAGGAGAAGGAGAAGGTGAAGACTGGAGGGTGAATCAGAAGAAGTATAAGAAGGAGAAGGAGAAGGTGAAGTCTGGAGGGTGAATCAGAAGAAGTAGAAGAAGGAGAAGGAGAAGGTGATGTCTGGAGGGTGAAGCAGAAGAAGCAGAAGAAGGAGAAGGAGAAGGTGAAGTCTGGAGGGTGAATCAGAAGAAGCAGAAGAAGGAGAAGGAGAAGATGAAGTCTGGAGGGTGAATCAGAAGAAGTAGAAGAAGGAGAAGGAGAAGGTGAGGTCTGGAGGGTGAATCAGAAGAAGCAGAAGAAGGAGAAGGAGAAGGTGAAGTCTGGAGGGTGAATCAGAAGAAGCAGAAGAAGGAGAAGGAGAAGGTGAAGTCTGGAGGGTGAATCAGAAGAAGCAGAAGAAGGAGAAGGAGAAGGTGAAGTCAGGAGGGTGAATCAGAAGAAGCAGAAGAAGGAGAAGGAGAAGGTGAAGTTAGGAGGGTGAATCAGAAGAAGCAGAAGAAGGAGAAGGAGCAGGTGATGTCAGGGGGATGAAGCAGAAGAAGTAGAAGAAGGAGAAGGAGAAGGTGAAGTCTGGAGGGTGAATCAGAAGAAGCAGAAGAAGGAGAAGGAGAAGGTCAAGTCTGGAGGGTGAATCAGAAGAAGTAGAAAAAGGAGAAGGAGAAGGTGAAGTCTGGAGGGTGAAGCAGAAGAAGTAGAAGAAGGAGAAGGAGAAGGTGAAGTCAGGAGGGTGAATCCGAAGAAGTAGAAGAAGGAGAAGGAGAAGGTGAAGTCAGGAGGGTGAATCAGAAGAAGCAGAAGAAGGAGAAGAAGAAGGTGAAGTCTGGAGGGTGAATCAGAAGAATCAGAAGAAGGAGAAGGAGAAGGTGAAGTCTGGAGGGTGAATCAGAAGAAGCAGAAGAAAGAGAAGGAGAAGGTGAAGTCTGGAGGGTGAATCAGAAGAAGTAGAAGAAGGTGAAGGAGAAGGTGAAGTCTGGAGTGTGAATCAGAAGAAGCAGAAGAAGGACAAGGAGAAGGTGAAGTCTGGAGGGTGAATCAGAAGAAGCAGAATAAGGAGAAGGAGAAGGTGAAGTCTGGAGGGTGAATCAGAAGAAGCAGAAGAAGGAGAAGGAGAAGGTGAAGTCTGGAGGGTGAATCAGAAGAAGTAGAAGAAGGAGAAGGAGAAGGTGAAGTCTGGAGGGTGAAGCAGAAGAAGTAGAAGAAGGAGAAGGAGAAGGTGAAGTCAGGAGGGTGAATCAGAAGAAGTAGAAGAAGGAGAAGGAGAAGGTGAAGTCAGGAGGGTGAATCAGAAGAAGCAGAAGAAGGAGAAGGAGAAGGTGAAGTCTGGAGGGTGAATCAGAAGAATCAGAAGAAGGAGAAGGAGAAGGTGAAGTCTGGAGGGTGAATCAGAAGAAGCAGAGGAAGGAGAAGGAGAAGGTGAAGTCTGGAGGGTGAATCAGAAGAAGAAGAATAAGGAGAAGGAGAAGGTGAAGTCTGAAGGGTGAATCAGAAGAAGCAGAATAAGGAGAAGGAGAAGGTGAAGTCTGGAGGGTGAATCAGAAGAAGCAGAAGAAGGAGAAGGAGAAGATGAAGTCTGGAGGGTGAATCAGAAGAAGTAGAAGAAGGAGAAGGAGAAGGTGAAGTCTGGAGGGTGAAGCAGAAGAAGTAGAAGAAGGAGAAGGAGAAGGTGAAGTCAGGAGGGTGAATCAGAAGAAGCAGAAGAAGGAGAAGGAGAAGGTGAAGTCTGGAGGGTGAATCAGAAGAATCAGAAGAAGGAGAAGGAGAAGGTGAAGTCTGGAGGGTGATTCAGACGAAGCAGAAGAAAGAGAAGGAGAAGGTGAAGTCTGGAGGGTGAAGCAGAAGAAACAGAAGAAGGAGAAGGAGAAGGTGAAGACTGGAGGGTGAATCAGAAGAAGTAGAAGAAGGAGAAGGAGAAGGTGAAGTCTGGAGGGTGAATCAGAAGAAGTAGAAGAAGGAGAAGGAGAAGGTGAAGTCTGGCGGGTGAATCAGAAGAAGCAGAAGAAGGAGAAGGAGAAGGTGAAGTCTGGAGGGTGAATCAGAAGAAGCAGAAGAAGGAGAAGGAGAAGATGAAGTCTGGAGGGTGAATCAGAAGAAGTAGAAGAAGGAGAAGGAGAAGGTGAAGTCTGGAGGGTGAATCAGAAGTAGTAGAAGAAGGAGAAGGAGAAGGTGAAGTCTGGACGGTGAATCAGAAGAAACAGAAGAAGGAGAAGGAGAAGGTGAAGTCTGGAGGGTGAATCAGAAGAAGTAGAAGAAGGAGAAGGAGAAGGTGTAGTCTGGAGGGTGAATCAGAAGAAGTAGACGAAGGAGAAGGAGAAGGAGAAGTCTGGAGGGTGAATCAGAAGAAGCAGAAGAAGGAGAAGGAGAAGGTGAAGTCTGGAGGGTGAAGCAGAAGAATTAGAAGAAGGAGAAGGAGAAGGTGAAGTCAGGAGGGTGAATCAGAAGAAGCAGAAGAAGGAGAAGGAGATGGTGAAGTCTGGAGGGTGAATCAGAAGAATCAGAAGAAGGAGAAGGAGAAGGTGAAGTCTGGAGGGTGAATCAGAAGAAGCAGAAGAAGGAGAAGGAGAAGGTGAAGTCTGGAGGGTGAATCAGAAGAAGCAGAAGAAGGAGAAGGAGAAGGTGAAGTCAGGAGGGTGAATCAGAAGAAGCAGAAGAAGGAGAAGGAGAAGGTGAAGTTAGGAGGGTGAATCAGAAGAAGCAGAAGAAGGAGAAGGAGAAGGTGAAGTCTGGAGGGTGAATCAGAAGAAGCAGAAGAAGGAGAAGGAGAAGGTGAAGTTAGGAGGGTGAATCAGAAGAAGCAGAAGAAGGAGAAGGAGCAGGTGATGTCAGGGGGATGAAGCAGAAGAAGTAGAAGAAGGAGAAGGAGAAGATGAAATCTGGAGGGTGAATCAGAATAAGTAGAAGAAGGAGAAGGAGAAGGTCAAGTCTGGAGGGTGAATCAGAAGAAGCAGAAGAAGGAGAAGGAGAAGGTGAAGTTAGGAGGGTGAATCAGAAGAAGCAGAAGAAGGAGAAGGAGAAGGTGAAGTCTGGAGGGTGAATCAGAAGAAGCAGACGAAGGAGAAGGAGCAGGTGATGTCAGCGGGATGAAGCAGAAGAAGTAGAAGAAGGAGAAGGAGAAGGTGAAGTCAGGACGGTGAAGCAGAAGAAGCAGAAGAAGGAGAAGGAGAAGGTGAAGTCTGGAGGGTGAATCAGAATAAGTAGAAGAAGGAGAAGGAGAAGGTCAAGTCTGGAGGGTGAATCAGAAGAAGTAGAAGAAGGAGAAGGAGAAGGTGAAGTCAGGAGGGTGAATCAGAAGAAGCAGAAGATGGAGAAGCAGAAGGTGAAGTCTGGAGGGTGAATCAGAAGAATCAGAAGAAGGAGAAGGAGAAGGTGAAGTCTGGAGGGTGAATCAGAAGAAGCAGAAGAAAGAGAAGGAGAAGGTGAAGTCTGGAGGGTGAATCAGAAGAAGTAGAAGAAGGAGAAGGAGAAGGTGAAGTCAGGAGGGTGAATCAGAAGAAGTAGAAGAAGGAGAAGGAGAAGGTGAAGTCAGGAGGGTGAATCAGAAGAAGCAGAAGAAGGAGAAGGAGAAGGTGAAGTCTGGAGGGTGAATCAGAAGAATCAGAAGAAGGAGAAGGAGAAGGTGAAGTCTGGAGGGTGAATCAGAAGAAGCAGAGGAAGGAGAAGGAGAAGGTGAAGTCTGGAGGGTGAATCAGAAGAAGAAGAATAAGGAGAAGGAGAAGGTGAAGTCTGAAGGGTGAATCAGAAGAAGCAGAATAAGGAGAAGGAGAAGGTGAAGTCTGGAGGGTGAATCAGAAGAAGCAGAAGAAGGAGAAGGAGAAGATGAAGTCTGGAGGGTGAATCAGAAGAAGTAGAAGAAGGAGAAGGAGAAGGTGAAGTCTGGAGGGTGAAGCAGAAGAAGTAGAAGAAGGAGAAGGAGAAGGTGAAGTCAGGAGGGTGAATCAGAAGAAGCAGAAGAAGGAGAAGGAGAAGGTGAAGTCTGGAGGGTGAATCAGAAGAATCAGAAGAAGGAGAAGGAGAAGGTGAAGTCTGGAGGGTGATTCAGACGAAGCAGAAGAAAGAGAAGGAGAAGGTGAAGTCTGGAGGGTGAAGCAGAAGAAACAGAAGAAGGAGAAGGAGAAGGTGAAGACTGGAGGGTGAATCAGAAGAAGTAGAAGAAGGAGAAGGAGAAGGTGAAGTCTGGAGGGTGAATCAGAAGAAGTAGAAGAAGGAGAAGGAGAAGGTGAAGTCTGGCGGGTGAATCAGAAGAAGCAGAAGAAGGAGAAGGAGAAGGTGAAGTCTGGAGGGTGAATCAGAAGAAGCAGAAGAAGGAGAAGGAGAAGATGAAGTCTGGAGGGTGAATCAGAAGAAGTAGAAGAAGGAGAAGGAGAAGGTGAAGTCTGGAGGGTGAATCAGAAGTAGTAGAAGAAGGAGAAGGAGAAGGTGAAGTCTGGACGGTGAATCAGAAGAAACAGAAGAAGGAGAAGGAGAAGGTGAAGTCTGGAGGGTGAATCAGAAGAAGTAGAAGAAGGAGAAGGAGAAGGTGTAGTCTGGAGGGTGAATCAGAAGAAGTAGACGAAGGAGAAGGAGAAGGAGAAGTCTGGAGGGTGAATCAGAAGAAGCAGAAGAAGGAGAAGGAGAAGGTGAAGTCTGGAGGGTGAAGCAGAAGAATTAGAAGAAGGAGAAGGAGAAGGTGAAGTCAGGAGGGTGAATCAGAAGAAGCAGAAGAAGGAGAAGGAGATGGTGAAGTCTGGAGGGTGAATCAGAAGAATCAGAAGAAGGAGAAGGAGAAGGTGAAGTCTGGAGGGTGAATCAGAAGAAGCAGAAGAAGGAGAAGGAGAAGGTGAAGTCTGGAGGGTGAATCAGAAGAAGCAGAAGAAGGAGAAGGAGAAGGTGAAGTCAGGAGGGTGAATCAGAAGAAGCAGAAGAAGGAGAAGGAGAAGGTGAAGTTAGGAGGGTGAATCAGAAGAAGCAGAAGAAGGAGAAGGAGAAGGTGAAGTCTGGAGGGTGAATCAGAAGAAGCAGAAGAAGGAGAAGGAGAAGGTGAAGTTAGGAGGGTGAATCAGAAGAAGCAGAAGAAGGAGAAGGAGCAGGTGATGTCAGGGGGATGAAGCAGAAGAAGTAGAAGAAGGAGAAGGAGAAGATGAAATCTGGAGGGTGAGTCAGAATAAGTAGAAGAAGGAGAAGGAGAAGGTCAAGTCTGGAGGGTGAATCAGAAGAAGCAGAAGAAGGAGAAGGAGAAGGTGAAGTTAGGAGGGTGAATCAGAAGAAGCAGAAGAAGGAGAAGGAGAAGGTGAAGTCTGGAGGGTGAATCAGAAGAAGCAGACGAAGGAGAAGGAGCAGGTGATGTCAGCGGGATGAAGCAGAAGAAGTAGAAGAAGGAGAAGGAGAAGGTGAAGTCAGGACGGTGAAGCAGAAGAAGCAGAAGAAGGAGAAGGAGAAGGTGAAGTCTGGAGGGTGAATCAGAATAAGTAGAAGAAGGAGAAGGAGAAGGTCAAGTCTGGAGGGTGAATCAGAAGAAGTAGAAGAAGGAGAAGGAGAAGGTGAAGTCAGGAGGGTGAATCAGAAGAAGCAGAAGATGGAGAAGCAGAAGGTGAAGTCTGGAGGGTGAATCAGAAGAATCAGAAGAAGGAGAAGGAGAAGGTGAAGTCTGGAGGGTGAATCAGAAGAAGCAGAAGAAAGAGAAGGAGAAGGTGAAGTCTGGAGGGTGAATCAGAAGAAGCAGAAGAAGGAGAAGGAGAAGGTGAAGTCAGGAGGGTGAATCAGAAGAAGCAGAAGAAGGAGAAGGAGAAGGTGAAGTTAGGAGGGTGAATCAGAAGAAGCAGAAGAAGGAGAAGGAGCAGGTGATGTCAGGGGGATGAAGCAGAAGAAGTAGAAGAAGGAGAAGGAGAAGATGAAATCTGGAGGGTGAATCAGAAGAAGTAGAAGAAGGAGAAGGAGAAGGTGAGGTCTGGAGGGTGAATCAGAAGAAGTAGAAGAAGGAGAAGGAGAAGGTGAAGTCTGGAGGGTGAAACAGAAGAAGCAGAAGAAGGAGAAGGAGAAGGTGAAGTCAGGAGGGTGAATCAGAAGAAGCAGAAGAAGGAGAAGGAGAAGGTGAAGTCTGGAGGGTGAATCAGAAGAAGCAGAATAAGGAGAAGGAGAAGGTGAAGTCTGGAGGGTGAATCAGAAGAAGCAGAATAAGGAGAAGGAGAAGGTGAAGTCTGGAGGGTGAATCAGAAGAAGCAGAAGAAGGAGAAGGAGAAGATGAAGTCTGGCGGGTGAATCAGAAGAAGTAGAAGAAGGAGAAGGAGAAGGTGAAGTCTGGCGGGTGAAGCAGAAGAAGTAGAAGAAGGAGAAGGAGAAGGTGAAGTCAGGAGGGTGAATCAGAAGAAGTAGAAGAAGGAGAAGGAGAAGGTGAAGTCAGGAGGGTGAATCAGAAGAAGCAGAAGAAGGAGAAGGAGAAGGTGAAGTCTGGAGGGTGAATCAGAAGAATCAGAAGAAGGAGAAGGAGAAGGTGAAGTCTGGAGGGTGAATCAGAAGAAGCAGAAGAAAGAGAAGGAGAAGGTGAAGTCTGGAGGGTGAAGCAGAAGAAACAGAAGAAGGAGAAGGAGAAGGTGAAGACTGGAGGGTGAATCAGAAGAAGTGGAAGAAGGAGAAGGAGAAGGTGAAGTCTGGAGGGTGAATCAGAAGAAGTAGAAGAAGGAGGAGGAGAAGGTGAAGTCTGGAGGGTGAATCAGAAGAAGCAGAAGAAGGAGAAGGAGAAGGTGAAGTCTGGAGGGTGAATCAGAAGAAGCAGAAGAAGGAGAAGGAGAAGATGAAGTCTGGAGGGTGAATCAGAAGAAGTAGAAGAAGGAGAAGGAGAAGGTGAAGTCTGGAGGGTGAATCAGAAGAAGCAGAAGAAAGAGAAGGAGAAGGTGAAGTCTGGAGGGTGAATCAGAAGAAGTAGAAGAAGGAGAAGGAGAAGGTGAAGTCTGGAGGGTGAATCAGAAGAAGCAGAAGAAGGAGAAGGAGAAGGTGAAGTCTGGAGGGTGAATCAGAAGAAGCAGAAGAAGGAGAAGGAGAAGGTGAAGTCTGGAGGGTGAATCAGAAGAAGCAGAAGAAGGAGAAGGAGAAGTTGAAGTCTGGAGGGTGAATCAGAAGAAGCAGAATAAGGAGAAGTGAAGGTGAAGTATGGAGGGTGAATCAGAAGAAGCAGAAGAAGGAGAAGGAGAAGGTGAAGTCTGGAGGGTGAATCAGAAGAAGTAGAAGACGGAGAAGGAGAAGGTGATGTCTGGAGGGTGAAGCAGAAGAAGTAGAAGAAGGAGAAGGAGAAGGTGAAGTCAGGAGGGTGAATCAGAAGAAGTAGAAGAAGGAGAAGGAGAAGGTGAAGTCAGGAGGGTGAATCAGAAGAAGCAGAAGAAGGAGAAGGAGAAGGTGAAGTCTGGAGGGTGAATCAGAAGAAGCAGAATAAGGAGAAGGAGATGGTGAAGTCTGGAGGGTGAATCAGAAGAAGCAGAATAAGGAGAAGGAGAAGGTGAAGTCTGGAGGGTGAAACAGAAGAAGCAGAAGAAGGAGAAGGAGAAGATGAAGTCTGGAGGGTGAATCAGAAGAAGTAGAAGAAGGAGAAGGAGAAGGTGAAGTCTGGAGGGTGAAGCAGAAGAAGTAGAAGAAGGAGAAGGAGAAGGTGAAGTCAGGAGGGTGAATCAGAAGAAGTAGAAGAAGGAGAAGGAGAAGGTGAAGTCAGGAGGGTGAATCAGAAGAAGCAGAAGAAGGAGAAGGAGAAGGTGAAGTCTGGAGGGTGAATCAGAAGAATCAGAAGAAGGAGAAGGAGAAGGTGAAGTCTGGAGGGTGAATCAGAAGAAGCAGAAGAAAGAGAAGGAGAAGGTGAAGTCTGGAGGGTGAAGCAGAAGAAACAGAAGAAGGAGAAGGAGAAGGTGAAGACTGGAGGGTGAATCAGAAGAAGTGGAAGAAGGAGAAGGAGAAGGTGAAGTCTGGAGAGTGAATCAGAAGAAGTAGAAGAAGGAGAAGGAGAAGGTGAAGTCTGGAGGGTGAATCAGAAGAAGCAGAAGAAGGAGAAGGAGAAGGTGAAGTCTGGAGGGTGAATCAGAAGAAGCAGAAGAAGGAGAAGGAGAAGATGAAGTCTGGAGGGTGAATCAGAAGAAGTAGAAGAAGGAGAAGGAGAAGGTGAAGTCTGGAGGGTGAATCAGAAGTAGTAGAAGAAGGAGAAGGAGAAGGTGAAGTCTGGACGGTGTATCAGAAGAAACAGAAGAAGGAGAAGGAGAAGGTGAAGTCTGGAGGGAGAATCAGAAGAAGTAGAAGAAGGAGAAGGAGAAGGTGTAGTCTGGAGGGTGAATCAGAAGAAGTAGACGAAGGAGAAGGAGAAGGTGAAGTCTGGAGGGTGAATCAGAAGAAGCAGAAGAAGGAGATGGAGAAGGTGAAGTCTGGAGGGTGAATCAGAAGAAGTAGAAGAAGGAGAAGGAGAAGGTGAAGTCTGGAGGGTGAATCAGAAGAAGCAGAAGAAGGAGAAGGAGAAGGTGAAGTCTGGAGGGTGAATCAGAAGAAGCAGAAGAAGTAGAAGGAGAAGGTGAAGTCTGGAGGGTGAATCAGAAGAAGTAGAAGAAGGAGAAGGAGAAGGTGAAGTCTGGAGGGAGAATCAGAAGAAGTAGAAGAAGGAGAAGGAGAAGGTGAAGTCTGGAGGTTGAATCAGAAGAAGTAGAAGAAGGAGAAGGAGAAGGTGAAGTCTGGAGGGTGAAGCAGAAGAAGTAGAAGAAGGAGAAGGAGAAGGTGAAGTCAGGAGGGTGAATCAGAAGAAGTAGAAGAAGGAGAAGGAGAAGGTGAAGTCAGGAAGGTGAATCAGAAGAAGCAGAAGAAGGAGAAGGAGAAGGTGAAGTCTGGAGGGTGAATCAGAAGAATCAGAAGAAGGAGAAGGAGAAGGTGAAGTCTGGAGGGTGAATCAGAAGAAGCAGAAGAAAGAGAAGGAGATGGTGAAGTCTGGAGGGTGAATCAGAAGAAGTAGAAGAAGGAGAAGGAGAAGGTGAAGTCTGGAGGGTGAATCAGAAGAAGCAGAGGAAGGAGAAGGAGAAGGTGAAGTCTGGAGGGTGAATCAGAAGAAGCAGAAGAAGTAGAAGGAGAAGGTGAAGTCTGGAGGGTGAATCAGAAGAAGCAGAAGAAGGAGAAGGAGAAGGTGAAGTCTGGAGGGTGAATGAGAAGAAGCAGAATAAGGAGAAGGAGAAGGTGAAGTCTGGAGGGTGAATCAGAAGAAGCAGAAGAAGGAGAAGGAGAAGTTGAAGTCTGGAGGGTGAATCAGAAGAAGTAGAAGAAGGAGAAGGAGAAGGTGAAGTCTGGAGGGTGAAGCAGAAGAAGGAGAAGGAGAAGGTGAAGTCAGGAGGGTGAATCAGAAGAAGTAGAAGAAGGAGAAGGAGAAGGTGAAATCAGGAGGGTGAATCAGAAGAAGCAGAAGAAGGAGAAGGAGAAGGTGAAGTCTGTAGGGTGAATCAGAAGAATCAGAAGAAGGAGAAGGAGAAGGTGAAGTCTGGAGGGTGAATCAGAAGAAGCAGAAGAAAGAGAAGGAGAAGGTGAAGTCTGGAGGGTGAAGCAGAAGAAACAGAAGAAGGAGAAGGAGAAGGTGAAGACTGGAGGGTGAATCAGAAGAAGTAGAAGAAGGAGAAGGAGAAGGTGAAGTCTGGAGGGTGAATCAGAAGAAGCAGAAGAAGGAGAAGGAGAAGGTGAAGACTGGAGGGTGAATCAGAAGAAGCAGAAGAAGGAGAAGGAGAAGATGAAGTCTGGAGGGTGAATCAGAAGAAGTAGAAGAAGGAGAAGGAGAAGGTGAAGTCAGGAGGGTGAATCAGAAGAAGTAGAAGAAGGAGAAGGAGAAGGTGAAGTCAGGAGGGTGAATCAGAAGAAGTAGAAGACGGAGAAGGAGAAGGTGATGTCTGGAGGGTGAAGCAGAAGAAGTAGAAGAAGGAGAAGGAGAAGGTGAAGTCAGGAGGGTGAATCAGAAGAAGTAGAAGAAGGAGAAGGAGAAGGTGAAGTCAGGAGGGGTGAATCAGAAGAAGCAGAAGAAGGAGAAGGAGAAGGTGAAGTCTGGAGGGTGAATCAGAAGAAGCAGAATAAGGAGAAGGAGATGGTGAAGTCTTGAGGGTGAATCAGAAGAAGCAGAATAAGGAGAAGGAGAAGGTGAAGTCTGGAGGGTGAAACAGAAGAAGCAGAAGAAGGAGAAGGAGAAGATGAAGTCTGGAGGGTGAATCAGAAGAAGTAGAAGAAGGAGAAGGAGAAGGTGAAGTCTGGAGGGTGAAGCAGAAGAAGTAGAAGAAGGAGAAGGAGAAGGTGAAGTCAGGAGGGTGAATCAGAAGAATTAGAAGAAGGAGAAGGAGAAGGTGAAGTCAGGAGGGTGAATCAGAAGAAGCAGAAGAAGGAGAAGGAGAAGGTGAAGTCTGGAGGGTGAATCAGAAGAATCAGAAGAAGGAGAAGGAGAAGGTGAAGTCTGGAGGGTGAATCAGAAGAAGCAGAAGAAAGAGAAGGAGAAGGTGAAGTCTGGAGGGTGAAGCAGAAGAAACAGAAGAAGGAGAAGGAGAAGGTGAAGACTGGAGGGTGAATCAGAAGAAGTGGAAGAAGGAGAAGGAGAAGGTGAAGTCTGGAGAGTGAATCAGAAGAAGTAGAAGAAGGAGAAGGAGAAGGTGAAGTCTGGAGGGTGAATCAGAAGAAGCAGAAGAAGGAGAAGGAGAAGGTGAAGTCTGGAGGGTGAATCAGAAGAAGCAGAAGAAGGAGAAGGAGAAGATGAAGTCTGGAGGGTGAATCAGAAGAAGTAGAAGAAGGAGAAGGAGAAGGTGAAGTCTGGAGGGTGAATCAGAAGTAGTAGAAGAAGGAGAAGGAGAAGGTGAAGTCTGGACGGTGTATCAGAAGAAACAGAAGAAGGAGAAGGAGAAGGTGAAGTCTGGAGGGAGAATCAGAAGAAGTAGAAGAAGGAGAAGGAGAAGGTGTAGTCTGGAGGGTGAATCAGAAGAAGTAGACGAAGGAGAAGGAGAAGGTGAAGTCTGGAGGGTGAATCAGAAGAAGCAGAAGAAGGAGATGGAGAAGGTGAAGTCTGGAGGGTGAATCAGAAGAAGTAGAAGAAGGAGAAGGAGAAGGTGAAGTCTGGAGGGTGAATCAGAAGAAGCAGAAGAAGGAGAAGGAGAAGGTGAAGTCTGGAGGGTGAATCAGAAGAAGCAGAAGAAGTAGAAGGAGAAGGTGAAGTCTGGAGGGTGAATCAGAAGAAGTAGAAGAAGGAGAAGGAGAAGGTGAAGTCTGGAGGGAGAATCAGAAGAAGTAGAAGAAGGAGAAGGAGAAGGTGAAGTCTGGAGGTTGAATCAGAAGAAGTAGAAGAAGGAGAAGGAGAAGGTGAAGTCTGGAGGGTGAAGCAGAAGAAGTAGAAGAAGGAGAAGGAGAAGGTGAAGTCAGGAGGGTGAATCAGAAGAAGTAGAAGAAGGAGAAGGAGAAGGTGAAGTCAGGAAGGTGAATCAGAAGAAGCAGAAGAAGGAGAAGGAGAAGGTGAAGTCTGGAGGGTGAATCAGAAGAATCAGAAGAAGGAGAAGGAGAAGGTGAAGTCTGGAGGGTGAATCAGAAGAAGCAGAAGAAAGAGAAGGAGATGGTGAAGTCTGGAGGGTGAATCAGAAGAAGTAGAAGAAGGAGAAGGAGAAGGTGAAGTCTGGAGGGTGAATCAGAAGAAGCAGAGGAAGGAGAAGGAGAAGGTGAAGTCTGGAGGGTGAATCAGAAGAAGCAGAAGAAGTAGAAGGAGAAGGTGAAGTCTGGAGGGTGAATCAGAAGAAGCAGAAGAAGGAGAAGGAGAAGGTGAAGTCTGGAGGGTGAATGAGAAGAAGCAGAATAAGGAGAAGGAGAAGCTGAAGTCTGGAGGGTGAATCAGAAGAAGCAGAAGAAGGAGAAGGAGTAGTTGAAGTCTGGAGGGTGAATCAGAAGAAGTAGAAGAAGGAGAAGGAGAAGGTGAAGTCTGGAGGGTGAAGCAGAAGAAGGAGAAGGAGAAGGTGAAGTCAGGAGGGTGAATCAGAAGAAGTAGAAGAAGGAGAAGGAGAAGGTGAAATCAGGAGGGTGAATCAGAAGAAGCAGAAGAAGGAGAAGGAGAAGGTGAAGTCTGTAGGGTGAATCAGAAGAATCAGAAGAAGGAGAAGGAGAAGGTGAAGTCTGGAGGGTGAATCAGAAGAAGCAGAAGAAAGAGAAGGAGAAGGTGAAGTCTGGAGGGTGAAGCAGAAGAAACAGAAGAAGGAGAAGGAGAAGGTGAAGACTGGAGAGTGAATCAGAAGAAGTAGAAGAAGGAGAAGGAGAAGGTGAAGTCTGGAGGGTGAATCAGAAGAAGCAGAAGAAGGAGAAGGAGAAGGTGAAGTCTGGAGGGTGAATCAGAAGAAGCAGAAGAAGGAGAAGGAGAAGATGAAGTCTGGAGGGTGAATCAGAAGAAGCAGAAGAAGGAGAAGGAGAAGGTGAAGTCTGGAGGGTGAATCAGAAGAAGCAGAAGAAGGAGAAGGAGAAGGTGAAGTCTGGAGGGTGAATCAGAAGAAGCAGAAGAAGGAGAAGGAGAAGGTGAAGTCAGGAGGGTGAATCAGAAGAAGCAGAAGAAGGAGAAGGAGAAGGTGAAGTTAGGAGGGTGAATCAGACGAAGCAGAAGAAGGAGAAGGAGCAGGTGATGTCAGGGGGATGAAGCAGAATAAGTAGAAGAAGGAGAAGGAGAAGGTGAAGTCAGGATGGTGAATCAGAAGAAGTAGAAGAAGGAGAAGGAGAAGGTGAAGTCAGGAGGGTGAATCAGAAGAAGCAGAAGAAGGAGAAGGAGAAGGTGAAGTCTGGAGGGTGAATCAGAAGAATCAGAAGAAGGAGAAGCAGAAGGTGAAGTCTGGAGGGTGAATCAGAAGAAGCAGAAGAAAGAGAAGGAGAAGGTGAAGTCAGGACGGTGAAGCAGAAGAAGCAGAAGAAGGAGAAGGAGAAGGTGAAGTCTGGAGGGTGAATCAGAAGAAGTAGAAGAAGGAAAAGGAGAAGGTCAAGTCTGGAGGGTGAATCAGAAGAAGTAGAAGAAGGAGAAGGAGAAGGTGAAGTCTGGAGGGTGAAGCAGAAGAAGTAGAAGAAGGAGAAGGAGAAGGTGAAGTCAGGATGGTGAATCAGAAGAAGTAGAAGAAGGAGAAGGAGAAGGTGAAGTCAGGAGGGTGAATCAGAAGAAGCAGAAGAAGGAGAAGGAGAAGGTGAAGTCTGGAGGGTGAATCAGAAGAATCAGAAGAAGGAGAAGGGGAAGGTGAAGTCTGGAGGGTGAATCAGAAGAAGCAGAAGAAAGAGAAGGAGAAGGTGAAGTCTGGAGGGTGAATCAGAAGAAGTAGAAGAAGGAGAAGGAGAAGGTGAAGTCTGGAGGGTGAATCAGAAGAAGCAGAAGAAGGAGAAGGAGAAGGTGAAGTCTGGAGGGTGAATCAGAAGAAGCAGAAGAAGGTGAAGGAGAAGGTGAAGTCTGCAGGGTGAATCAGAAGAAGCAGAAGAAGGAGAAGGAGAAGGTGAAGTCTGGAGGGTGAATCAGAAGAAGCAGAATAAGGAGAAGGAGAAGGTGAAGTCTGGAGGGTGAATCAGAAGAAGCAGAAGAAGGAGAAGGAGAAGGTGAAGTCTGGAGGGTGAATCAGAAGAAGTAGAAGAAGGAGAAGGAGAAGTTGAAGTCTGGAGGGTGAAGCAGGAGAATTAGAAGATGGAGAAGGAGAAGGTGAAGTCAGGAGGGTGAATCAGAAGAAGTAGAAGAAGGAGAAGGAGAAGGTGAAGTCAGGAGGGTGAATCAGAAGAAGCAGAAGATGGAGAAGGAGAAGGTGAAGTCTGGAGGGTGAATCAGAAGAATCAGAAGAAGGAGAAGGAGAAGGTGAAGTCTGGAGGGTGAATCAGAAGAAGCAGAGGAAGGAGAAGGAGAAGGTGAAGTCTGGAGGGTGAATCAGAAGAAGCAGAATAAGGAGAAGGAGAAGGTGAAGTCTGGAGGGTGAATCAGAAGAAGCAGAATAAGGAGAAGGAGAAGGTGAAGTCTGGAGGGTGAATCAGAAGAAGCAGAAGAAGGAGAAGGAGAAGGTGAAGTCTGGAGGGTGAATCAGAAGAAGGAGAAGAAGGAGAAGGAGAAGGTGAAGTCTGGAGGGTGAAGCAGAAGAAGTAGAAGAAGGAGAAGGAGAAGGTGAAGTCAGGTGGGTGAATCAGAAGAAGTAGAAGAAGGAGAAGGAGAAGGTGAAGTCAGGAGGGTGAATCAGAAGAAGCAGAAGAAGGAGAAGGAGAAGGTGAAGTCTGGAGGGTGAATCAGAAGAATCAGAAGAAGGAGAAGGAGAAGGTGAAGTCTGGAGGGTGTATCAGAAGAAGCAGAAGAAAGAGAAGGAGAAGGTGAAGTCTGGAGGGGTGAAGCAGAAGAAACAGAAGAAGGAGAAGGAGAAGGTGAAGACTGGAGGGTGAATCAGAAGAAGTAGAAGAAGGAGAAGGAGAAGGTGAAGTCTGGAGGGTGAATCAGAAGAAGCAGAAGAAGGAGAAGGAGAAGGTGAAGTCTGGAGGATGAATCAGAAGAAGCAGAAGAAGGAGAAGGAGAAGGTGAAGTCTGGAGGGTGAATCAGAAGAAGCAGAAGAAGGAGAAGGAGAAGATGAAGTCTGGAGGGTGAATCAGAAGAAGTAGAAGAAGGAGAAGGAGAAGGTGAAGTCTGGAGGGTGAATCAGAAGTAGTAGAAGAAGTAGAAGGAGAAGGTGAAGTCTGGAGGGTGAATCAGAAGAAACAGAAGAAGGAGAAGGAGAAGGTGAAGTCTGGAGGGTGAATCAGAAGAAGTAGAAGAAGGAGAAGGAGAAGTTGTAGTCTGGAGGGTGAATCAGAAGAAGTAGACGAAGGAGAAGGAGAAGGTGAAGTCTGGAGGGTGAATCAGATGAAGCAGAAGAAGGAGATGGAGAAGGTGAAGTCTGGAGGGTGAATCAGAAGAAGTAGAAGAAGGAGAAGGAGAAGGTGAAGTCTGGAGGGTGAATCAGAAGAAGCAGAAGAAGGAGAAGGAGAAGGTGAAGTCTGGAGGGTGAATCAGAAGAAGCAGTAGAAGGAGAAGGAGAAGGTGAAGTCTGGAGGGTGAATCAGAAGAAGCAGAATAAGGAGAAGGTGAAGGTGAAGTCTGGAGGGTGCATCAGAAGAAGCAGAAGAAGGAGAAGGAGAAGGTGAAGTCTGGAGGGTGAATCAGAAGAAGTAGAAGAAGGAGAAGGAGAAGGTGAAGTCTGGAGGGTTAATCAGAAGAAGTAGAAGAAGGAGAAGGAGAAGGTGAAGTCTGGAGGGTGAATCAGAAGACGTAGAAGAAGGAGAAGGAGAAGGTGAAGTCTGGAGGGTGAAGCAGAAGAAGTAGAAGAAGGAGAAGGAGAAGGTGAAGTCAGGAGGGTGAATCAGAAGATGTAGAAGAAGGAGAAGGAGAAGGTGAAGTCAGGAGGGTGAATCAGAAGAAGCAGAAGAAGGAGAAGGAGAAGGTGAAGTCTGGAGGGTGAATCAGAAGAATCAGAAGAAGGAGAAGGAGAAGGTGAAGTCTGGAGGGTGAATCAGAAGAAGCAGAAGAAAGAGAAGGAGAAGGTGAAGTCTGGAGGGTGAATCAGAAGAAGTAGAAGAAGGAGAAGGAGAAGGTGAAGTCTGGAGGGTGAATCAGAAGAAGCAGAAGAAGGAGAAGGAGAAGGTGAAGTCTGGAGGGTGAATCAGAAGAAGTAGACGAAGGAGAAGGAGAAGGTGAAGTCTGGAGGGTGAATCAGAAGAAGCAGAAGAAGGAGAAGGAGAAGGTGAAGTCTGGAGGGTGAATCAGAAGAAGCAGAAGAAGGAGAAGGAACAGGTGAAGTCTGGAGGGTGAATCAGAAGAAGCAGAAGAAGGAGAAGGAGAAGGTGAAATCTGGAGGGTGATTCAGAAGAAGCAGAATAAGGAGAAGGAGAAGGTGAAGTCTGGAGGGTGAATCAGAAGAAGCAGAAGAAGGAGAAGGAGAAGGTGAAGTCTGGAGGGTGAATCAGAAGAAGTAGAAGAAGGAGAAGGAGAAGGTGAAGTCTGGAGGGTGAATCAGAAGAAGTAGAAGAAGGAGAAGGAGAAGGTGAAGTCTGGAGGGTGAATCAGAAGAAGTAGAAGAAGGAGAAGGAGAAGGTGAAGTCTGGAGGGTGAAGCAGAAGAAGTAGAAGAAGGAGAAGGAGAAGGTGAAGTCAGGAGGGTGAATCAGAAGATGTAGAAGAAGGAGAAGGAGAAGGTGAAGTCAGGAGGGTGAATCAGAAGAAGCAGAAGAAGGAGAAGGAGAAGGTGAAGTCTGGAGGGTGAATCAGAAGAAGTAGAAGAAGGAGAAGGAGCAGGTGAAGTCTGGAGGGTGAATCAGAAGAAGCAGAAGAAGGAGAAGGAGAAGGTGAAGTCTGGAGGGTGAATCAGAAGAAGCAGAAGAAGGAGAAAGAGAAGGTGAAGTCTGGAGGGTGAATCAGAAGAAGCAGAATAAGGAGAAGGAGAAGGTGAAGTCTGGAGGGTGAATCAGAAGAAGCAGAAGAAGGAGAAGGAGAAGGTGAAGTCTGGAGGGTGAATCAGAAGAAGTAGAAGAAGGAGAAGGAGAAGGTGAAGTCTGGAGGGTGAAGCAGAAGAAGTAGAAGAAGGAGAAGGAGAAGGTGAAGTCAGGAGGGTGAATCAGAAGAAGTAGAAGAAGGAGAAGGAGAAGGTGAAGTCAGGAGGGTGAATCAGAAGAAGCAGAAGAAGGAGATAGAGAAGGTGAAGTCTGGAGGGTGAATCAGAAGAATCAGAAGAAGGAGAAGGAGAAGGTGAAGTCTGGAGGGTGAAGCAGAAGAAGCAGAAGAAAGAGAAGGAGAAGGTGATGTTTGGAGGGTGAAGCAGAAGAAACAGAAGAAGGAGAAGGAGAAGGTGAAGACTGGAGGGTGAATCAGAAGAAGCAGAAGAAGGAGAAGGAGAAGGTGAAGTCTGGAGGGTGAATCAGAAGAATCAGAAGAAGGAGAAGGAGAAGGTGAAGTCTGGAGGGTGAATCAGAAGAAGCAGAGGAAGGAGAAGGAGAAGGTGAAGTCTGGATGGTGAATCAGAAGAAGCAGAATAAGGAGAAGGAGAAGGTGAAGTCTGGAGGGTGAATCAGAAGAAGCAGAATAAGGAGAAGGAGAAGGTGAAGTCTGGAGGGTGAATCAGAAGAAGCAGAAGAAGGAGAAGGAGAAGGTGAAGTCTGGAGGGTGAATCAGAAGAAGGAGAAGAAGGAGAAGGAGAAGGTGAAGTCTGGAGGGTGAAGCAGAAGAAGTAGAAGAAGGAGAAGGAGAAGGTGAAGTCAGGTGGGTGAATCAGAAGAAGTAGAAGAAGGAGAAGGAGAAGGTGAAGTCAGGAGGGTGAATCAGAAGAAGCAGAAGAAGGAGAAGGAGAAGGTGAAGTCTGGAGGGTGAATCAGAAGAATCAGAAGAAGGAGAAGGAGAAGGTGAAGTCTGGAGGGTGAATCAGAAGAAGCAGAAGAAAGAGAAGGAGAAGGTGAAGTCTGGAGGGTGAAGCAGAAGAAACAGAAGAAGGAGAAGGAGAAGGTGAAGACTGGAGGGTGAATCAGAAGAAGTAGAAGAAGGAGAAGGAGAAGGTGAAGTCTGGAGGGTGAATCAGAAGAAGCAGAAGAAGGAGAAGGAGAAGGTGAAGTCTGGAGGATGAATCAGAAGAAGCAGAAGAAGGAGAAGGAGAAGGTGAAGTCTGGAGGGTGAATCAGAAGAAGCAGAAGAAGGAGAAGGAGAAGATGAAGTCTGGAGGGTGAATCAGAAGAAGTAGAAGAAGGAGAAGGAGAAGGTGAAGTCTGGAGGGTGAATCAGAAGTAGTAGAAGAAGGAGAAGGAGAAGGTGAAGTCTGGAGGGTGAATCAGAAGAAACAGAAGAAGGAGAAGGAGAAGGTGAAGTCTGGAGGGTGAATCAGAAGAAGTAGAAGAAGGAGAAGGAGAAGGTGTAGTCTGGAGGGTGAATCAGAAGACGTAGACGAAGGAGAAGGAGAAGGTGAAGTCTGGAGGGTGAATCAGATGAAGCAGAAGAAGGAGATGGAGAAGGTGAAGTCTGGAGGGTGAATCAGAAGAAGTAGAAGAAGGAGAAGGAGAAGGTGAAGTCTGGAGGGTGAATCAGAAGAAGCAGAAGAAGGAGAAGGAGAAGGTGAAGTCTGGAGGGTGAATCAGAAGAAGCAGAAGAAGGAGAAGGAGAAGGTGAAGTCTGGAGGGTGAATCAGAAGAAGCAGAATAAGGAGAAGGTGAAGGTGAAGTCTGGAGGGTGCATCAGAAGAAGTAGAAGAAGGAGAAGGAGAAGGTGAAGTCTGGAGGGTGAATCAGAAGAAGCAGAAGAAGGAGAAGGAGAAGGTGAAGTCTGGAGGGTGAATCAGAAGAAGCAGTAGAAGGAGAAGGAGAAGGTGAAGTCTGGAGGGTGAATCAGAAGAAGCAGAAGAAGGAGAAGGAGAAGGTGAAGTCTGGAGGGTGAATCAGAAGAAGTAGACGAAGGAGAAGGAGAAGGTGAAGTCTGGAGGGTGAATCAGAAGAAGCAGAAGAAGGAGAAGGAGTAGGTGAAGTCTGGAGGGTGAATCAGAAGAAGCAGTAGAAGGAGAAGGAGAAGGTGAAGTCTGGAGGGTGAATCAGAAGAAGCAGAATAAGGAGAAGGTGAAGGTGAAGTCTGGAGGGTGCATCAGAAGAAGCAGAAGAAGGAGAAGGAGAAGGTGAAGTCTGGAGGGTGAATCAGAAGAAGTAGAAGAAGGAGAAGGAGAAGGTGAAGTCTGGAGGGTTAATCAGAAGAAGTAGAAGAAGGAGAAGGTGAAGGTGAAGTCTGGAGGGTGCATCAGAAGAAGCAGAAGAAGGAGAAGGAGAAGGTGAAGTCTGGAGGGTGAATCAGAAGAAGTAGAAGAAGGAGAAGGAGAAGGTGAAGTCTGGAGGGTTAATCAGAAGAAGTAGAAGAAGGAGAAGGAGAAGGTGAAGTCTGGAGGGTGAATCAGAAGACGTAGAAGAAGGAGAAGGAGAAGGTGAAGTCTGGAGGGTGAAGCAGAAGAAGTAGAAGAAGGAGAAGGAGAAGGTGAAGTCAGGAGGGTGAATCAGAAGATGTAGAAGAAGGAGAAGGAGAAGGTGAAGTCAGGAGGGTGAATCAGAAGAAGCAGAAGAAGGAGAAGGAGAAGGTGAAGTCTGGAGGGTGAATCAGAAGAATCAGAAGAAGGAGAAGGAGAAGGTGAAGTCTGGAGGGTGAATCAGAAGAAGCAGAAGAAGGAGAAGGAGAAGGTGAAGTCTGGAGGGTGAATCAGAAGAAGTAGAAGAAGGAGAAGGAGAAGGTGAAGTCTGGAGGGTGAATCAGAAGAAGTAGACGAAGGAGAAGGAGAAGGTGAAGTCTGGAGGGTGAATCAGAAGAAGCAGAAGAAGGAGAAGGAGAAGGTGAAGTCTGGAGGGTGAATCAGAAGAAGCAGAAGAAGGAGAAGGAACAGGTGAAGTCTGGAGGGTGAATCAGAAGAAGCAGAAGAAGGAGAAGGAGAAGGTGAAATCTGGAGGGTGATTCAGAAGAAGCAGAATAAGGAGAAGGAGAAGGTGAAGTCTGGAGGGTGAATCAGAAGAAGCAGAAGAAGGAGAAGGAGAAGGTGAAGTCTGGAGGGTGAATCAGAAGAAGTAGAAGACGGAGAAGGAGAAGGTGAAGTCTGGAGGGTGAATCAGAAGAAGTAGAAGAAGGAGAAGGAGAAGGTGAAGTCTGGAGGGTGAATCAGAAGAAGTAGAAGAAGGAGAAGGAGAAGGTGAAGTCTGGAGGGTGAAGCAGAAGAAGTAGAAGAAGGAGAAGGAGAAGGTGAAGTCAGGAGGGTGAATCAGAAGATGTAGAAGAAGGAGAAGGAGAAGGTGAAGTCAGGAGGGTGAATCAGAAGAAGCAGAAGAAGGAGAAGGAGAAGGTGAAGTCTGGAGGGTGAATCAGAAGAAGTAGAAGAAGGAGAAGGAGAAGGTGAAGTCTGGAGGGTGAATCAGAAGAAGCAGAAGAAGGAGAAGGAGAAGGTGAAGTCTGGAGGGTGAATCAGAAGAAGCAGAAGAAGGAGAAAGAGAAGGTGAAGTCTGGAGGGTGAATCAGAAGAAGCAGAATAAGGAGAAGGAGAAGGTGAAGTCTGGAGGGTGAATCAGAAGAAGCAGAAGAAGGAGAAGGAGAAGGTGAAGTCTGGAGGGTGAATCAGAAGAAGTAGAAGAAGGAGAAGGAGAAGGTGAAGTCTGGAGGGTGAAGCAGAAGAAGTAGAAGAAGGAGAAGGAGAAGGTGAAGTCAGGAGGGTGAATCAGAAGAAGTAGAAGAAGGAGAAGGAGAAGGTGAAGTCAGGAGGGTGAATCAGAAGAAGCAGAAGAAGGAGATAGAGAAGGTGAAGTCTGGAGGGTGAATCAGAAGAATCAGAAGAAGGAGAAGGAGAAGGTGAAGTCTGGAGGGTGAAGCAGAAGAAGCAGAAGAAAGAGAAGGAGAAGGTGATGTCTGGAGGGTGAAGCAGAAGAAACAGAAGAAGGAGAAGGAGAAGGTGAAGACTGGAGGGTGAATCAGAAGAAGCAGAAGAAGGAGAAGGAGAAGGTGAAGTCTGGAGGGTGAATCAGAAGAATCAGAAGAAGGAGAAGGAGAAGGTGAAGTCTGGAGGGTGAATCAGAAGAAGCAGAGGAAGGAGAAGGAGAAGGTGAAGTCTGGAGGGTGAATCAGAAGAAGCAGAATAAGGAGAAGGAGAAGGTGAAGTCTGGAGGGTGAATCAGAAGAAGCAGAATAAGGAGAAGGAGAAGGTGAAGTCTGGAGGGTGAATCAGAAGAAGCAGAAGAAGGAGAAGGAGAAGGTGAAGTCTGGAGGGTGAATCAGAAGAAGGAGAAGAAGGAGAAGGAGAAGGTGAAGTCTGGAGGGTGAAGCAGAAGAAGTAGAAGAAGGAGAAGGAGAAGGTGAAGTCAGGTGGGTGAATCAGAAGAAGTAGAAGAAGGAGAAGGAGAAGGTGAAGTCAGGAGGGTGAATCAGAAGAAGCAGAAGAAGGAGAAGGAGAAGGTGAAGTCTGGAGGGTGAATCAGAAGAATCAGAAGAAGGAGAAGGAGAAGGTGAAGTCTGGAGGGTGAATCAGAAGAAGCAGAAGAAAGAGAAGGAGAAGGTGAAGTCTGGAGGGTGAAGCAGAAGAAACAGAAGAAGGAGAAGGAGAAGGTGAAGACTGGAGGGTGAATCAGAAGAAGTAGAAGAAGGAGAAGGAGAAGGTGAAGTCTGGAGGGTGAATCAGAAGAAGCAGAAGAAGGAGAAGGAGAAGGTGAAGTCTGGAGGATGAATCAGAAGAAGCAGAAGAAGGAGAAGGAGAAGGTGAAGTCTGGAGGGTGAATCAGAAGAAGCAGAAGAAGGAGAAGGAGAAGATGAAGTCTGGAGGGTGAATCAGAAGAAGTAGAAGAAGGAGAAGGAGAAGGTGAAGTCTGGAGGGTGAATCAGAAGTAGTAGAAGAAGGAGAAGGAGAAGGTGAAGTCTGGAGGGTGAATCAGAAGAAACAGAAGAAGGAGAAGGAGAAGGTGAAGTCTGGAGGGTGAATCAGAAGAAGTACAAGAAGGAGAAGGAGAAGGTGTAGTCTGGAGGGTGAATCAGAAGACGTAGACGAAGGAGAAGGAGAAGGTGAAGTCTGGAGGGTGAATCAGATGAAGCAGAAGAAGGAGATGGAGAAGGTGAAGTCTGGAGGGTGAATCAGAAGAAGTAGAAGAAGGAGAAGGAGAAGGTGAAGTCTGGAGGGTGAATCAGAAGAAGCAGAAGAAGGAGAAGGAGAAGGTGAAGTCTGGAGGGTGAATCAGAAGAAGCAGAAGAAGGAGAAGGAGAAGGTGAAGTCTGGAGGGTGAATCAGAAGAAGCAGAATAAGGAGAAGGTGAAGGTGAAGTCTGGAGGGTGCATCAGAAGAAGCAGAAGAAGGAGAAGGAGAAGGTGAAGTCTGGAGGGTGAATCAGAAGAAGTAGAAGAAGGAGAAGGAGAAGGTGAAGTCTGGAGGGTTAATCAGAAGAGGTAGAAGAAGGAGAAGGAGAAGGTGAAGTCTGGAGGGTGAATCAGAAGACGTAGAAGAAGGAGAAGGAGAAGGTGAAGTCTGGAGGGTGAAGCAGAAGAAGTAGTAGAAGGAGAAGGAGAAGGTGAAGTCAGGAGGGTGAATCAGAAGATGTAGAAGAAGGAGAAGGAGAAGGTGAAGTCAGGAGGGTGAATCAGAAGAAGCAGAAGAAGGAGAAGGAGAAGGTGAAGTCTGGAGGGTGAATCAGAAGAATCAGAAGAAGGAGAAGGAGAAGGTGAAGTCTGGAGGGTGAATCAGAAGAAGCAGAAGAAAGAGAAGGAGAAGGTGAAGTCTGGAGGGTGAATCAGAAGAAGTAGAAGAAGGAGAAGGAGAAGGTGAAGTCTGGAGGGTGAATCAGAAGAAGCAGAAGAAGGAGAAGGAGAAGGTGAAGTCTGGAGGGTGAATCAGAAGAAGTAGACGAAGGAGAAGGAGAAGGTGAAGTCTGGAGGGTGAATCAGAAGAAGCAGAAGAAGGAGAAGGAGAAGGTGAAGTCTGGAGGGTGAATCAGAAGAAGCAGAAGAAGGAGAAGGAACAGGTGAAGTCTGGAGGGTGAATCAGAAGAAGCAGAAGAAGGAGAAGGAGAAGGTGAAGTCTGGAGGGTGATTCAGAAGAAGCAGAATAAGGAGAAGGAGAAGGTGAAGTCTGGAGGGTGAATCAGAAGAAGCAGAAGAAGGAGAAGGAGAAGGTGAAGTCTGGAGGGTGAATCAGAAGAAGCAGAAGAAGGAGAAGGAGAAGGTGAAGTCTGGAGGGTGAATCAGAAGAAGTAGAAGAAGGAGAAGGAGAAGGTGAAGTCTGGAGGGTGAATCAGAAGAAGTAGAAGAAGGAGAAGGAGAAGGTGAAGTCAGGAGGGTGAATCAGAAGATGTAGAAGAAGGAGAAGGAGAAGGTGAAGTCAGGAGGGTGAATCAGAAGAAGCAGAAGAAGGAGAAGGAGAAGGTGAAGTCTGGAGGGTGAATCAGAAGAAGTAGAAGAAGGAGAAGGAGAAGGTGAAGTCTGGAGGGTGAATCAGAAGAAGCAGAAGAAGGAGAAGGAGAAGGTGAAGTCTGGAGGGTGAATCAGAAGAAGCAGAAGAAGGAGAAGGAGAAGGTGAAGTCTGGAGGGTGAATCAGAAGAAGCAGAATAAGGAGAAGGAGAAGGTGAAGTCTGGAGGGTGAATCAGAAGAAGCAGAAGAAGGAGAAGGAGAAGGTGAAGTCTGGAGGGTGAATCAGAAGAAGTAGAAGAAGGAGAAGGAGAAGGTGAAGTCTGGAGGGTGAAGCAGAAGAAGTAGAAGAAGGAGAAGGAGAAGGTGAAGTCAGGAGGGTGAATCAGAAGAAGTAGAAGAAGGAGAAGGAGAAGGTGAAGTCAGGAGGGTGAATCAGAAGAAGCAGAAGAAGGAGATAGAGAAGGTGAAGTCTGGAGGGTGAATCAGAAGAATCAGAAGAAGGAGAAGGAGAAGGTGAAGTCTGGAGGGTGAAGCAGAAGAAGCAGAAGAAAGAGAAGGAGAAGGTGATGTCTGGAGGGTGAAGCAGAAGAAACAGAAGAAGGAGAAGGAGAAGGTGAAGACTGGAGGGTGAATCAGAAGAAGTAGAAGAAGGAGAAGCAGAAGGTGAAATCTGGAGGGTGAATCAGAAGAAGTAGAAGAAGGAGAAGGAGAAGGTGAAGTCTGGAGGGTGAATCAGAAGAAGCAGAAGAAGCAGAAGGAGAAGGTGAAGTCTGGAGGGTGAATCAGAAGAAGCAGAAGAAGGAGAAGGAGAAGATGAAGTCTGGAGGGTGAATCAGAAGAAGTAGAAGAAGGAGAAGGAGAAGGTGAGGTCTGGAGGGTGAATCAGAAGAAGCAGAAGAAGGAGAAGGAGAAGGTGAAGTCTGGAGGGTGAATCAGAAGAAGCAGAAGAAGGAGAAGGAGAAGGTGAAGTCTGGAGGGTGAATCAGAAGAAGCAGAAGAAGGAGAAGGAGAAGGTGAAGTCAGGAGGGTGAATCAGAAGAAGCAGAAGAAGGAGAAGGAGAAGGTGAAGTTAGGAGGGTGAATCAGAAGAAGTAGAAGAAGGAGAAGGAGAAGGTGAAGTCTGGAGGGTGAATCAGAAGAAGTAGAAGAAGGAGAAGGAGAAGGTGAAGTCAGGAGGGTGAATCAGAAGATGTAGAAGAAGGAGAAGGAGAAGGTGAAGTCAGGAGGGTGAATCAGAAGAAGCAGAAGAAGGAGAAGGAGAAGGTGAAGTCTGGAGGGTGAATCAGAAGAAGTAGAAGAAGGAGAAGGAGAAGGTGAAGTCTGGAGGGTGAATCAGAAGAAGCAGAAGAAGGAGAAGGAGAAGGTGAAGTCTGGAGGGTGAATCAGAAGAAGCAGAAGAAGGAGAAGGAGAAGGTGAAGTCTGGAGGGTGAATCAGAAGAAGCAGAATAAGGAGAAGGAGAAGGTGAAGTCTGGAGGGTGAATCAGAAGAAGAAGAAGAAGGAGAAGGAGAAGGTGAAGTCTGGAGGGTGAATCAGAAGAAGTAGAAGAAGGAGAAGGAGAAGGTGAAGTCTGGAGGGTGAAGCAGAAGAAGTAGAAGAAGGAGAAGGGGAAGGTGAAGTCAGGAGGGTGAATCAGAAGAAGTAGAAGAAGGAGAAGGAGAAGGTGAAGTCAGGAGGGTGAATCAGAAGAAGCAGAAGAAGGAGATAGAGAAGGTGAAGTCTGGAGGGTGAATCAGAAGAATCAGAAGAAGGAGAAGGAGAAGGTGAAGTCTGGAGGGTGAAGCAGAAGAAGCAGAAGAAAGAGAAGGAGAAGGTGATGTCTGGAGGGTGAAGCAGAAGAAACAGAAGAAGGAGAAGGAGAAGGTGAAGACTGGAGGGTGAATCAGAAGAAGTAGAAGAAGGAGAAGCAGAAGGTGAAGTCTGGAGGGTGAATCAGAAGAAGTAGAAGAAGGAGAAGGAGAAGGTGAAGTCTGGAGGGTGAATCAGAAGAAGCAGAAGAAGCAGAAGGAGAAGGTGAAGTCTGGAGGGTGAATCAGAAGAAGCAGAAGAAGGAGAAGGAGAAGATGAAGTCTGGAGGGTGAATCAGAAGAAGTAGAAGAAGGAGAAGGAGAAGGTGAGGTCTGGAGGGTGAATCAGAAGAAGCAGAAGAAGGAGAAGGAGAAGGTGAAGTCTGGAGGGTGAATCAGAAGAAGCAGAAGAAGGAGAAGGAGAAGGTGAAGTCTGGAGGGTGAATCAGAAGAAGCAGAAGAAGGAGAAGGAGAAGGTGAAGTCAGGAGGGTGAATCAGAAGAAGCAGAAGAAGGAGAAGGAGAAGGTGAAGTTAGGAGGGTGAATCAGAAGAAGCAGAAAAAGGAGAAGGAGCAGGTGAAGTCAGGGGGGTGTAGCAGAAGAAGTAGAAGAAGGAGAAGGAGAAGGTGAAGTCAGGACGGTGAAGCAGAAGAAGCAGAAGAAGGAGAAGGAGAAGGTGAAGCCTGGAGGGCGCAGCAGAAGAAGCAAAAGAAGGAGAAGGAGAAGGTGAAGTCTGGAGTGTGAAGCAGAAGAAGCAGAAGAAGGAGAAGGAGAAGGTGAAGTCTGGAGGGCGCAGCAGAAGAAGCAGAAGAAGGAGAATGAGAAGGTGAAGTCTGGAGGGTGAATCAGAAGAAGCAGAAAAGGAGAAGGAGAAGGTGAAGTCTGGAGGGTGAATCAGAAGAAGTAGAAGAAGGAGAAGGAGAAGGTGAAGTCTGGAGGGTGAAGCAGAAGAAGTAGAAGAAGGAGAAGGAGAAGGTGAAGTCAGGAGGGTGAATCAGAAGAAGCAGAAGAAGGAGAAGGAGAAGGTGAAGTCTGGAGGGTGAATCAGAAGAATCAGAAGAAGGAGAAGGAGAAGGTGAAGTCTGGAGGGTGAATCAGAAGAAGCAGAAGAAAGAGAAGGAGAAGGTGAAGTCTGGAGGGTGAAGCAGAAGAAACAGAAGAAGGAGAAGGAGAAGGTGAAGACTGGAGGGTGAATCAGAAGAAGTAGAAGAAGGAGAAGGAGCAGGTGAAGTCTGGAGGGTGAATCAGAAGAAGTAGAAGAAGGAGAAGGAGAAGTTGAAGTCTGGAGGGTGAATCAGAAGAAGCAGAAGAAGGAGAAGGAGAAGGTGAAGTCTGGAGGGTGAATCAGAAGAAGCAGAAGAAGGAGAAGGAGAAGATGAAGTCTGGAGGGTGAATCAGAAGAAGTAGAAGAAGGAGAAGGAGAAGGTGAAGTCTGGAGTGTGAATCAGAAGAAGCAGAAGAAGGAGAAGGAGAAGGTGAAGTCTGGAGGGTGAATCAGAAGAAGCAGAAGAAGGAGAAGGAGAAGGTGAAGTCTGGAGGGTGAATCAGAAGAAGTAGAAGAAGGAGAAGGAGAAGGTGAAGTCTGGAGGGTGAAGCAGAAGAAGTAGAAGAAGGAGAAGGAGAAGGTGAAGTCAGGAGGGTGAATCAGAAGAAGTAGAAGAAGGAGAAGGAGAAGGTGAAGTCAGGAGGGTGAATCAGAAGAAGTAGAAGAAGGAGAAGGAGAACGTGAAGTCAGGAGGGTGAATCAGAAGAAGCAGAAGAAGGAGATAGAGAAGGTGAAGTCTGGAGGGTGAATCAGAAGAATCAGAAGAAGGAGAAGGAGAAGGTGAAGTCTGGAGGGTGAAGCAGAAGAAGCAGAAGAAAGAGAAGGAGAAGGTGATGTCTGGAGGGTGAAGCAGAAGAAACAGAAGAAGGAGAAGGAGAAGGTGAAGACTGGAGGGTGAATCAGAAGAAGCAGAAGAAGGAGATAGAGAAGGTGAAGTCTGGAGGGTGAATCAGAAGAATCAGAAGAAGGAGAAGGAGAAGGTGAAGTCTGGAGGGTGAAGCAGAAGAAGCAGAAGAAAGAGAAGGAGAAGGTGATGTCTGGAGGGTGAAGCAGAAGAAACAGAAGAAGGAGAAGGAGAAGGTGAAGACTGGAGGGTGAATCAGAAGAAGTAGAAGAAGGAGAAGCAGAAGGTGAAGTCTGGAGGGTGAATCAGAAGAAGTAGAAGAAGGAGAAGGAGAAGGTGAAGTCTGGAGGGTGAATCAGAAGAAGCAGAAGAAGCAGAAGGAGAAGGTGAAGTCTGGAGGGTGAATCAGAAGAAGCAGAAGAAGGAGAAGGAGAAGATGAAGTCTGGAGGGTGAATCAGAAGAAGTAGAAGAAGGAGAAGGAGAAGGTGAGGTCTGGAGGGTGAATCAGAAGAAGCAGAAGAAGGAGAAGGAGAAGGTGAAGTCTGGAGGGTGAATCAGAAGAAGCAGAAGAAGGAGAAGGAGAAGGTGAAGTCAGGAGGGTGAATCAGAAGAAGCAGAAGAAGGAGAAGGAGAAGGTGAAGTTAGGAGGGTGAATCAGAAGAAGCAGAAAAAGGAGAAGGAGCAGGTGAAGTCAGGGGGGTGTAGCAGAAGAAGTAGAAGAAGGAGAAGGAGAAGGTGAAGTCAGGACGGTGAAGCAGAAGAAGCAGAAGAAGGAGAAGGAGAAGGTGAAGCCTGGAGGGCGCAGCAGAAGAAGCAAAAGAAGGAGAAGGAGAAGGTGAAGTCTGGAGTGTGAAGCAGAAGAAGCAGAAGAAGGAGAAGGAGAAGGTGAAGTCTGGAGGGCGCAGCAGAAGAAGCAGAAGAAGGAGAATGAGAAGGTGAAGTCTGGAGGGTGAATCAGAAGAAGCAGAAAAGGAGAAGGAGAAGGTGAAGTCTGGAGGGTGAATCAGAAGAAGTAGAAGAAGGAGAAGGAGAAGGTGAAGTCTGGAGGGTGAAGCAGAAGAAGTAGAAGAAGGAGAAGGAGAAGGTGAAGTCAGGAGGGTGAATCAGAAGAAGCAGAAGAAGGAGAAGGAGAAGGTGAAGTCTGGAGGGTGAATCAGAAGAATCAGAAGAAGGAGAAGGAGAAGGTGAAGTCTGGAGGGTGAATCAGAAGAAGCAGAAGAAAGAGAAGGAGAAGGTGAAGTCTGGAGGGTGAAGCAGAAGAAACAGAAGAAGGAGAAGGAGAAGGTGAAGACTGGAGGGTGAATCAGAAGAAGTAGAAGAAGGAGAAGGAGAAGGTGAAGTCTGGAGGGTGAATCAGAAGAAGTAGAAGAAGGAGAAGGAGAAGTTGAAGTCTGGAGGGTGAATCAGAAGAAGCAGAAGAAGGAGAAGGAGAAGGTGAAGTCTGGAGGGTGAATCAGAAGAAGCAGAAGAAGGAGAAGGAGAAGATGAAGTCTGGAGGGTGAATCAGAAGAAGTAGAAGAAGGAGAAGGAGAAGGTGAAGTCTGGAGTGTGAATCAGAAGAAGCAGAAGAAGGAGAAGGAGAAGGTGAAGTCTGGAGGGTGAATCAGAAGAAGCAGAAGAAGGAGAAGGAGAAGGTGAAGTCTGGAGGGTGAATCAGAAGAAGTAGAAGAAGGAGAAGGAGAAGGTGAAGTCTGGAGGGTGAAGCAGAAGAAGTAGAAGAAGGAGAAGGAGAAGGTGAAGTCAGGAGGGTGAATCAGAAGAAGTAGAAGAAGGAGAAGGAGAAGGTGAAGTCAGGAGGGTGAATCAGAAGAAGTAGAAGAAGGAGAAGGAGAAGGTGAAGTCAGGAGGGTGAATCAGAAGAAGCAGAAGAAGGAGATAGAGAAGGTGAAGTCTGGAGGGTGAATCAGAAGAATCAGAAGAAGGAGAAGGAGAAGGTGAAGTCTGGAGGGTGAAGCAGAAGAAGCAGAAGAAAGAGAAGGAGAAGGTGATGTCTGGAGGGTGAAGCAGAAGAAACAGAAGAAGGAGAAGGAGAAGGTGAAGACTGGAGGGTGAATCAGAAGAAGTAGAAGAAGGAGAAGCAGAAGGTGAAGTCTGGAGAGTGAATCAGAAGAAGTAGAAGAAGGAGAAGGAGAAGGTGAAGTCTGGAGGGTGAATCAGAAGAAGCAGAAGAAGCAGAAGGAGAAGGTGAAGTCTGGAGGGTGAATCAGAAGAAGCAGAAGAAGGAGAAGGAGAAGATGAAGTCTGGAGGGTGAATCAGAAGAAGTAGAAGAAGGAGAAGGAGAAGGTGAGGTCTGGAGGGTGAATCAGAAGAAGCAGAAGAAGGAGAAGGAGAAGGTGAAGTCTGGAGGGTGAATCAGAAGAAGCAGAAGAAGGAGAAGGAGAAGGTGAAGTCTGGAGGGTGAATCAGAAGAAGCAGAAGAAGGAGAAGGAGAAGGTGAAGTCAGGAGGGTGAATCAGAAGAAGCAGAAGAAGGAGAAGGAGAAGGTGAAGTTAGGAGGGTGAATCAGAAGAAGCAGAAAAAGGAGAAGGAGCAGGTGAAGTCAGGGGGGTGTAGCAGAAGAAGTAGAAGAAGGAGAAGGAGAAGGTGAAGTCAGGACGGTGAAGCAGAAGAAGCAGAAGAAGGAGAAGGAGAAGGTGAAGCCTGGAGGGCGCAGCAGAAGAAGCAAAAGAAGGAGAAGGAGAAGGTGAAGTCTGGAGTGTGAAGCAGAAGAAGCAGAAGAAGGAGAAGGAGAAAGTGAAGTCTGGAGGGCGCAGCAGAAGAAGCAGAAGAAGGAGAATGAGAAGGTGAAGTCTGGAGGGTGAATCAGAAGAAGCAGAAGAAGGAGAAGGAGAAGGTGAAGTCTGGAGGGTGAATCAGAAGAAGTAGAAGAAGGAGAAGGAGAAGGTGAAGTCTGGAGGGTGAAGCAGAAGAAGTAGAAGAAGGAGAAGGAGAAGGTGAAGTCAGGAAGGTGAATCAGAAGAAGCAGAAGAAGGAGAAGGAGAAGGTGAAGTCTGGAGGGTGAATCAGAAGAATCAGAAGAAGGAGAAGGAGAAGGTGAAGTCTGGAGGGTGAATCAGAAGAAGCAGAAGAAAGAGAAGGAGAAGGTGAAGTCTGGAGGGTGAAGCAGAAGAAACAGAAGAAGGAGAAGGAGAAGGTGAAGACTGGAGGGTGAATCAGAAGAAGTAGAAGAAGGAGAAGGAGAAGGTGAAGTCTGGAGGGTGAATCAGAAGAAGTAGAAGAAGGAGAAGGAGAAGTTGAAGTCTGGAGGGTGAATCAGAAGAAGCAGAAGAAGGAGAAGGAGAAGGTGAAGTCTGGAGGGTGAATCAGAAGAAGCAGAAGAAGGAGAAGGAGGAGATGAAGTCTGGAGGGTGAATCAGAAGAAGTAGAAGAAGGAGAAGGAGAAGGTGAAGTCTGGAGTGTGAATCAGAAGAAGTAGAAGAAGGAGAAGGAGAAGATGAAGTCTGGAGGGTGAATTAGAAGAAACAGAAGAAGGAGAAGGAGAAGGTGAAGTCTGGAGGGTGAATCAGAAGAAGTAGAAGAAGGAGAAGGAGAAGGTGTAGTCTGGAGGGTGAATCAGAAGAAGTAGACGAAGGAGAAGGAGAAGGTGAAGTCTGGAGGGTGAATCAGAAGAAGCAGAAGAAGGAGAAGGAGAAGGTGAAGTCTGGAGGGTGAATCAGAAGAAGTAGAAGAAGGAGAAGGAGAAGGTGAAGTCTGGAGGGTGAATCAGAAGAAGCAGAAGAAGGAGAAGGAGAAGGTGAAGTCTGGAGGGTGAATCAGAAGAAGCAGAAGAAGGAGAAGGAGAAGGTGAAGTCTGGAGGGTGAATCAGAAGAAGTAGAAGAAGGAGAAGGAGAAGTTGAAGTCTGGAGGGTGAAGCAGTAGAAGTAGAAGATGGAGAAGGAGAAGGTGAACTCAGGAGGGTGAATCAGAAGAAGTAGAAGAAGGAGAAGGAGAAGGTGAAGTCAGGAGGGTGAATCAGAAGAAGCAGAAGATGGAGAAGGAGAAGGTGAAGTCTGGAGGGTGAATCAGAAGAATCAGAAGAAGGAGAAGGAGAAGTTGAAGTCTGGAGGGTGAATCAGAAGAAGCAGAGGAAGGAGAAGGAGAAGGTGAAGTCTGGAGGGTGAAGCAGAAGAAGTAGAAGAAGGAGAAGGAGAAGGTGAAGTCAGGAGGGTGAATCAGAAGAAGTAGAAGAAGGAGAAGGAGAAGGTGAAGTCAGGAGGGTGAATCAGAAGAAGCAGAAGAAGGAGAAGGAGAAGGTGAAGTCTGGAGGGTGAATCAGATGAATCAGAAGAAGAAGAAGGAGAAGGTGAAGTCTGGAGGGTGAATCAGAAGAAGCAGAAGAAAGAGAAGGAGAAGGTGAAGTCTGGAGGGTGAAGCAGAAGGAACAGAAGAAGGAGAAGGAGAAGGTGAAGACTGGAGGGTGAATCAGAAGAAGTAGAAGAAGGAGAAGGAGAAGGTGAAGTCTGGAGGGTGAATCAGAAGAAGTAGAAGAAGGAGAAGGAGAAGTTGAAGTCTGGAGGGTGAATCAGAAGAAGCAGAAGAAAGAGAAGGAGAAGGTGAAGTCTGGAGGATGAATCAGAAGAAGCAGAAGAAGGAGAAGGAGAAGATGAAGTCTGCAGGGTGAATCAGAAGAAGTAGAAGAAGGAGAAGGAGAAGGTGAAGTCTGGAGGGTGAATCAGAAGAAGTAGAAGAAGGAGAAGGAGAAGATGAAGTCTGGAGGGTGAATCAGAAGAAACAGAATAAGGAGAAGGAGAAGGTGAAGTCTGGAGGGTGAATCAGAAGAAGTAGAAGAAGGAGAAGGAGAAGGTGAAGTCTGGAGGGTGAAGCAGAAGAAGTAGAAGAAGGAGAAGGAGTAGGTGAAGTCAGGAGGGTGAATCAGAAGATGTAGAAGAAGGAGAAGGAGAAGGTGAAGTCAGGAGGGTGAATCAGAAGAAGCAGAAGAAGGAGAAGGAGAAGGTGAAGTCTGGAGGGTGAATCAGAAGAAGTAGAAGAAGGAGAAGGAGAAGGTGAAGTCTGGAGGGTGAATCAGAAGAAGCAGAAGAAGGAGAAGGAGAAGGTGAAGTCTGGAGGGTGAATCAGAAGAAGCAGAAGAAGGAGAAGGAGAAGGTGAAGTCTGGAGGGTGAATCAGAAGAAGCAGAATAAGGAGAAGGAGAAGGTGAAGTCTGGAGGGTGAATCAGAAGAAGCAGAAGAAGGAGAAGGAGAAGGTGAAGTCTGGAGGGTGAATCAGAAGAAGTAGAAGAAGGAGAAGGAGAAGGTGAAGTCTGGAGGGTGAAGCAGAAGAAGTAGAAGAAGGAGAAGGAGAAGGTGAAGTCAGGAGGGTGAATCAGAAGAAGTAGAAGAAGGAGAAGGAGAAGGTGAAGTCAGGAGGGTGAATCAGAAGAAGCAGAAGAAGGAGATAGAGAAGGTGAAGTCTGGAGGGTGAATCAGAAGAATCAGAAGAAGGAGAAGGAGAAGGTGAAGTCTGGAGGGTGAAGCAGAAGAAGCATAAGAAAGAGAAGGAGAAGGTGAAGTCTGGAGGGTGAAGCAGAAGAAACAGAAGAAGGAGAAGGAGAAGGTGAAGACTGGAGGGTGAATCAGAAGAAGTAGAAGAAGGAGAAGGAGAAGGTGAAGTCTGGAGGGTGAATCAGAAGAAGTAGAAGAAGGAGAAGGAGAAGGTGAAGTCTGGAGGGTGAATCAGAAGAAGCAGAAGAAGCAGAAGGAGAAGGTGAAGTCTGGAGGGTGAATCAGAAGAAGCAGAAGAAGGAGAAGGAGAAGATGAAGTCTGGAGGGTGAATCAGAAGAAGTAGAAGAAGGAGAAGGAGAAGGTGAGGTCTGGAGGGTGAATCATAAGAAGCAGAAGAAGGAGAAGGAGAAAGTGAAGTCTGGAGGGTGAATCAGAAGAAGCAGAAGAAGGAGAAGGAGAAGGTGAAGTCTGGAGGGTGAATCAGAAGAAGCAGAAGAAGGAGAAGGAGAAGGTGAAGTCAGGAGGGTGAATCAGAAGAAGCAGAAGAAGGAGAAGGAGAAGGTGAAGTTAGGAGGGTGAATCAGAAGAAGCAGAAAAAGGAGAAGGAGCAGGTGAAGTCAGGGGGGTGTAGCAGAAGAAGTAGAAGAAGGAGAAGGAGAAGGTGAAGTCAGGACGGTGAAGCAGAAGAAGCAGAAGAAGGAGAAGGAGAAGGTGAAGCCTGGAGGGCGCAGCAGAAGAAGCAAAAGAAGGAGAAGGAGAAGGTGAAGTCTGGAGTGTGAAGCAGAAGAAGCAGAAGAAGGAGAAGGAGAAGGTGAAGTCTGGAGGGCGCAGCAGAAGAAGCAGAAGAAGGAGAATGAGAAGGTGAAGTCTGGAGGGTGAATCAGAAGAAGCAGAAGAAGGAGAAGGAGAAGGTGAAGTCTGGAGGGTGAATCAGAAGAAGTAGAAGAAGGAGAAGGAGAAGGTGAAGTCTGGAGGGTGAAGCAGAAGAAGTAGAAGAAGGAGAAGGAGAAGGTGAAGTCAGGAGGGTGAATCAGAAGAAGTAGAAGAAGGAGAAGGAGAAGGTGAAGTCAGGAGGGTGAATCAGAAGAAGCAGCAGAAGGAGAAGGAGAAGGTGAAGTCTGGAGGGTGAATCAGAAGAATCAGAAGAAGGAGAAGGAGAAGGTGAAGTCTGGAGGGTGAATCAGAAGAAGCAGAAGAAAGAGAAGGAGAAGGTGAAGTCTGGAGGGTGAAGCAGAAGAAACAGAAGAAGGAGAAGGAGAAGGTGAAGACTGGAGGGTGAATCAGAAGAGGTAGAAGAAGGAGAAGGAGAAGGTGAAGTCTGGAGGGTGAATCAGAAGAAGTAGAAGAAGGAGAAGGAGATGTTGAAGTCTGGAGGGTGAATCAGAAGAAGCAGAAGAAGGAGAAGGAGAAGGTGAAGTCTGGAGGGTGAATCAGAAGAAGCAGAAGAAGGAGAAGGAGAAGATGAAGTCTGGAGGGTGTATCAGAAGAAGTAGAAGAAGGAGAAGGAGAAGGTGAAGTCTGGAGTGTGAATCAGAAGAAGTAGAAGAAGGAGAAGGAGAAGATGAAGTCTGGAGGGTGAATTAGAAGAAACAGAAGAAGGAGAAGGAGAAGGTGAAGTCTGGAGGGTGAATCAGAAGAAGTAGAAGAAGGAGAAGGAGAAGGTGTAGTCTGGAGGGTGAATCAGAAGAAGTAGACGAAGGAGAAGGAGAAGGTGAAGTCTGGAGGGTGAATCAGAAGAAGCAGAAGAAGGAGAAGGAGAAGGTGAAGTCTGGAGGGTGAATCAGAAGAAGTAGAAGAAGGAGAAGGAGAAGGTGAAGTCTGGAGGGTGAATCAGAAGAAGCAGAAGAAGGAGAAGGAGAAGGTGAAGTCTGGACGGTGAATCAGAAGAAGTAGAAGAAGGAGAAGGAGAAGTTGAAGTCTGGAGGGTGAAGCAGAAGAAGTAGAAGATGGAGAAGGAGAAGGTGAAGTCAGGAGGGTGAATCAGAAGAAGTAGAAGAAGGAGAAGGAGAAGGTGAAGTCAGGAGGTTGAATCAGAAGAAGCAGAAGATGGAGAAGGAGAAGGTGAAGTCTGGAGGGTGAATCAGAAGAATCAGAAGAAGGAGAAGGAGAAGGTGAAGTCTGGAGGGTGAATCAGAAGAAGCAGAGGAAGGAGAAGGAGAAGGTGAAGTCTGGAGGGTGAATCAAAAGAAGCAGAATAAGAAGAAGGAGAAGGTGAAGTCTGGAGGGTGAATCAGAAGAAGCAGAATAAGGAGAAGGAGAAGGTGAAGTCTGGAGGGTGAATCAGAAGAAGCAGAAGAAGGAGAAGGAGAAGGTGAAGTCTGGAGGATGAATCAGAAGAAGTAGAAGAAGGAGAAGGAGAAGGTGAAGTCTGGAGGGTGAAGCAGAAGAAGTAGAAGAAGGAGAAGGAGAAGGTGAAGTCAGGAGGGTGAATCAGAAGAAGTAGAAGAAGGAGAAGGAGAAGGTGAAGTCAGGAGGGTGAATCAGAAGAAGCAGAAGAAGGAGAAGGAGAAGGTGAAGTCTGGAGGGTGAATCAGAAGAATCAGAAGAAGGAGAAGGAGAAGGTGAAGTCTGGAGGGTGAATCAGAAGAAGCAGAAGAAAGAGAAGGAGAAGGTGAAGTCTGGAGGGTGAAGCAGAAGAAACAGAAGAAGGAGAAGGAGAAGGTGAAGACTGGAGGGTGAATCAGAAGAAGTAGAAGAAGGAGAAGGAGAAGGTGAAGTCTGGAGTGTGAATCAGAAGAAGTAGAAGAAGGAGAAGGAGAAGATGAAGTCTGGAGGGTGAATTAGAAGAAACAGAAGAAGGAGAAGGAGAAGGTGAAGTCTGGAGGGTGAATCAGAAGAAGTAGAAGAAGGAGAAGGAGAAGGTGTAGTCTGGAGGGTGAATCAGAAGAAGTAGACGAAGGAGAAGGAGAAGGTGAAGTCTGGAGGGTGAATCAGAAGAAGCAGAAGAAGGAGAAGGAGAAGGTGAAGTCTGGAGGGTGAATCAGAAGAAGTAGAAGAAGGAGAAGGAGAAGGTGAAGTCTGGAGGGTGAATCAGAAGAAGCAGAAGAAGGAGAAGGAGAAGGTGAAGTCTGGAGGGTGAATCAGAAGAAGCAGAAGAAGGAGAAGGAGAAGATGAAGTCTGGACGGTGAATCAGAAGAAGTAGAAGAAGGAGAAGGAGAAGTTGAAGTCTGGAGGGTGAAGCAGAAGAAGTAGAAGATGGAGAAGGAGAAGGTGAAGTCAGGAGGGTGAATCAGAAGAAGTAGAAGATGGAGAAGGAGAAGGTGAAGTCAGGAGGTTGAATCAGAAGAAGCAGAAGATGGAGAAGGAGAAGGTGAAGTCTGGAGGGTGAATCAGAAGAATCAGAAGAAGGAGAAGGAGAAGGTGAAGTCTGGAGGGTGAATCAGAAGAAGCAGAGGAAGGAGAAGGAGAAGGTGAAGTCTGGAGGGTGAATCAAAAGAAGCAGAATAAGGAGAAGGAGAAGGTGAAGTCTGGAGGGTGAATCAGAAGAAGCAGAATAAGGAGAAGGAGAAGGTGAAGTCTGGAGGGTGAATCAGAAGAAGCAGAAGAAGGAGAAGGAGAAGGTGAAGTCTGGAGGATGAATCAGAAGAAGTAGAAGAAGGAGAAGGAGAAGGTGAAGTCTGGAGGGTGAAGCAGAAGAAGTAGAAGAAGGAGAAGGAGAAGGTGAAGTCAGGAGGGTGAATCAGAAGAAGTAGAAGAAGGAGAAGGAGAAGGTGAAGTCAGGAGGGTGAATCAGAAGAAGCAGAAGAAGGAGAAGGAGAAGGTGAAGTCTGGAGGGTGAATCAGAAGAATCAGAAGAAGGAGAAGGAGAAGGTGAAGTCTGGAGGGTGAATCAGAAGAAGCAGAAGAAAGAGAAGGAGAAGGTGAAGTCTGGAGGGTGAAGCAGAAGAAACAGAAGAAGGAGAAGGAGAAGGTGAAGACTGGAGGGTGAATCAGAAGAAGTAGAAGAAGGAGAAGGAGAAGGTGAAGTCTGGAGGGTGAATCAGAAGAAGTAGAAGAAGGAGAAGGAGAAGTTGAAGTCTGGAGGGTGAATCAGAAGAAGCAGAAGAAGGAGAAGGAGAAGGTGAAGTCTGGAGGGTGAATCAGAAGAAGCAGAAGAAGGAGAAGGAGAAGATGAATTCTGGAGGGTGAATCAGAAGAAGTAGAAGAAGGAGAAGGAGAAGGTGAAGTCTGGAGGGTGAATCAGAAGAAGTAGAAGAAGGAGAAGGAGAAGATGAAGTCTGGAGGGTGAATCAGAAGAAACAGAATAAGGAGAAGGAGAAGGTGAAGTCTGGAGGGTGAATCAGAAGAAGTAGAAGAAGGAGAAGGAGAAGGTGTAGTCTGGAGGGTGAATCAGAAGAAGTAGACGAAGGAGAAGGAGAAGGTGAAGTCTGGAGGGTGAATCAGAAGAAGCAGAAGAAGGAGAAGGAGAAGGTGAAGTCTGGAGGGTGAATCAGAAGAAGTAGAAGAAGGAGAAGGAGAAGGTGAAGTCAGGACGGTGAAGCAGAAGAAACAGAAGAAGGAGAAGGAGAAGGTGAAGACTGGAGGGTGAATCAGAAGAAGTAGAAGAAGGAGAAGGAGAAGGTGAAGTCTGGAGTGTGAATCAGAAGAAGTAGAAGAAGGAGAAGGAGAAGATGAAGTCTGGAGGGTGAATTAGAAGAAACAGAAGAAGGAGAAGGAGAAGGTGAAGTCTGGAGGGTGAATCAGAAGAAGTAGAAGAAGGAGAAGGAGAAGGTGTAGTCTGGAGGGTGAATCAGAAGAAGTAGACGAAGGAGAAGGAGAAGGTGAAGTCTGGAGGGTGAATCAGAAGAAGCAGAAGAAGGAGAAGGAGAAGGTGAAGTCTGGAGGGTGAATCAGAAGAAGTAGAAGAAGGAGAAGGAGAAGGTGAAGTCTGGAGGGTGAATCAGAAGAAGCAGAAGAAGGAGAAGGAGAAGGTGAAGTCTGGAGGGTGAATCAGAAGAAGCAGAAGAAGGAGAAGGAGAAGGTGAAGTCTGGACGGTGAATCAGAAGAAGTAGAAGAAGGAGAAGGAGAAGGTGTAGTCTGGAGGGTGAATCAGAAGAAGTAGACGAAGGAGAAGGAGAAGGTGAAGTCTGGAGGGTGAATCAGAAGAAGCAGAAGAAGGAGAAGGAGAAGGTGAAGTCTGGAGGGTGAATCAGAAGAAGTAGAAGAAGGAGAAGGAGAAGGTGAAGTCTGGAGGGTGAATCAGAAGAAGCAGAAGAAGGAGAAGGAGAAGGTGAAGTCTGGAGGGTGAATCAGAAGAAGCAGAAGAAGGAGAAGGAGAAGATGAAGTCTGGACGGTGAATCAGAAGAAGTAGAAGAAGGAGAAGGAGAAGTTGAAGTCTGGAGGGTGAAGCAGAAGAAGTAGAAGATGGAGAAGGAGAAGGTGAAGTCAGGAGGGTGAATCAGAAGAAGTAGAAGATGGAGAAGGAGAAGGTGAAGTCAGGAGGTTGAATCAGAAGAAGCAGAAGATGGAGAAGGAGAAGGTGAAGTCTGGAGGGTGAATCAGAAGAATCAGAAGAAGGAGAAGGAGAAGGTGAAGTCTGGAGGGTGAATCAGAAGAAGCAGAGGAAGGAGAAGGAGAAGGTGAAGTCTGGAGGGTGAATCAAAAGAAGCAGAATAAGGAGAAGGAGAAGGTGAAGTCTGGAGGGTGAATCAGAAGAAGCAGAATAAGGAGAAGGAGAAGGTGAAGTCTGGAGGGTGAATCAGAAGAAGCAGAAGAAGGAGAAGGAGAAGGTGAAGTCTGGAGGATGAATCAGAAGAAGTAGAAGAAGGAGAAGGAGAAGGTGAAGTCTGGAGGGTGAAGCAGAAGAAGTAGAAGAAGGAGAAGGAGAAGGTGAAGTCAGGAGGGTGAATCAGAAGAAGTAGAAGAAGGAGAAGGAGAAGGTGAAGTCAGGAGGGTGAATCAGAAGAAGCAGAAGAAGGAGAAGGAGAAGGTGAAGTCTGGAGGGTGAATCAGAAGAATCAGAAGAAGGAGAAGGAGAAGGTGAAGTCTGGAGGGTGAATCAGAAGAAGCAGAAGAAAGAGAAGGAGAAGGTGAAGTCTGGAGGGTGAAGCAGAAGAAACAGAAGAAGGAGAAGGAGAAGGTGAAGACTGGAGGGTGAATCAGAAGAAGTAGAAGAAGGAGAAGGAGAAGGTGAAGTCTGGAGGGTGAATCAGAAGAAGTAGAAGAAGGAGAAGGAGAAGTTGAAGTCTGGAGGGTGAATCAGAAGAAGCAGAAGAAGGAGAAGGAGAAGGTGAAGTCTGGAGGGTGAATCAGAAGAAGCAGAAGAAGGAGAAGGAGAAGATGAATTCTGGAGGGTGAATCAGAAGAAGTAGAAGAAGGAGAAGGAGAAGGTGAAGTCTGGAGGGTGAATCAGAAGAAGTAGAAGAAGGAGAAGGAGAAGATGAAGTCTGGAGGGTGAATCAGAAGAAACAGAATAAGGAGAAGGAGAAGGTGAAGTCTGGAGGGTGAATCAGAAGAAGTAGAAGAAGGAGAAGGAGAAGGTGTAGTCTGGAGGGTGAATCAGAAGAAGTAGACGAAGGAGAAGGAGAAGGTGAAGTCTGGAGGGTGAATCAGAAGAAGCAGAAGAAGGAGAAGGAGAAGGTGAAGTCTGGAGGGTGAATCAGAAGAAGTAGAAGAAGGAGAAGGAGAAGGTGAAGTCAGGACGGTGAAGCAGAAGAAACAGAAGAAGGAGAAGGAGAAGGTGAAGACTGGAGGGTGAATCAGAAGAAGTAGAAGAAGGAGAAGGAGAAGGTGAAGTCTGGAGTGTGAATCAGAAGAAGTAGAAGAAGGAGAAGGAGAAGATGAAGTCTGGAGGGTGAATTAGAAGAAACAGAAGAAGGAGAAGGAGAAGGTGAAGTCTGGAGGGTGAATCAGAAGAAGTAGAAGAAGGAGAAGGAGAAGGTGTAGTCTGGAGGGTGAATCAGAAGAAGTAGACGAAGGAGAAGGAGAAGGTGAAGTCTGGAGGGTGAATCAGAAGAAGCAGAAGAAGGAGAAGGAGAAGGTGAAGTCTGGAGGGTGAATCAGAAGAAGTAGAAGAAGGAGAAGGAGAAGGTGAAGTCTGGAGGGTGAATCAGAAGAAGCAGAAGAAGGAGAAGGAGAAGGTGAAGTCTGGAGGGTGAATCAGAAGAAGCAGAAGAAGGAGAAGGAGAAGGTGAAGTCTGGACGGTGAATCAGAAGAAGTAGAAGAAGGAGAAGGAGAAGTTGAAGTCTGGAGGGTGAAGCAGAAGAAGTAGAAGATGGAGAAGGAGAAGGTGAAGTCAGGAGGGTGAATCAGAAGAAGTAGAAGATGGAGAAGGAGAAGGTGAAGTCAGGAGGTTGAATCAGAAGAAGCAGAAGATGGAGAAGGAGAAGGTGATGTCTGGAGGGTGAATCAGAAGAATCAGAAGAAGGAGAAGGAGAAGGTGAAGTCTGGAGGGTGAATCAGAAGAAGCAGAGGAAGGAGAAGGAGAAGGTGAAGTCTGGAGGGTGAATCAAAAGAAGCAGAATAAGGAGAAGGAGAAGGTGAAGTCTGGAGGGTGAATCAGAAGAAGCAGAATAAGGAGAAGGAGAAGGTGAAGTCTGGAGGGTGAATCAGAAGAAGCAGAAGAAGGAGAAGGAGAAGGTGAAGTCTGGAGGATGAATCAGAAGAAGTAGAAGAAGGAGAAGGAGAAGGTGAAGTCTGGAGGGTGAAGCAGAAGAAGTAGAAGAAGGAGAAGGAGAAGGTGAAGTCAGGAGGGTGAATCAGAAGAAGTAGAAGAAGGAGAAGGAGAAGGTGAAGTCAGGAGGGTGAATCAGAAGAAGCAGAAGAAGGAGAAGGAGAAGGTGAAGTCTGGAGGGTGAATCAGAAGAATCAGAAGAAGGAGAAGGAGAAGGTGAAGTCTGGAGGGTGAATCAGAAGAAGCAGAAGAAAGAGAAGGAGAAGGTGAAGTCTGGAGGGTGAAGCAGAAGAAACAGAAGAAGGAGAAGGAGAAGGTGAAGACTGGAGGGTGAATCAGAAGAAGTAGAAGAAGGAGAAGGAGAAGGTGAAGTCTGGAGGGTGAATCAGAAGAAGTAGAAGAAGGAGAAGGAGAAGTTGAAGTCTGGAGGGTGAATCAGAAGAAGCAGAAGAAGGAGAAGGAGAAGGTGAAGTCTGGAGGGTGAATCAGAAGAAGCAGAAGAAGGAGAAGGAGAAGATGAAGTCTGGAGGGTGAATCAGAAGAAGTAGAAGAAGGAGAAGGAGAAGGTGAAGTCTGGAGGGTGAATCAGAAGAAGTAGAAGAAGGAGAAGGAGAAGATGAAGTCTGGAGGGTGAATCAGAAGAAACAGAATAAGGAGAAGGAGAAGGTGAAGTCTGGAGGGTGAATCAGAAGAGGTAGAAGAAGGAGAAGGAGAAGGTGTAGTCTGGAGGGTGAATCAGAAGAAGTAGACGAAGGAGAAGGAGAAGGTGAAGTCTGGAGGGTGAATCAGAAGAAGCAGAAGAAGGAGAAGGAGAAGGTGAAGTCTGGAGGGTGAATCAGAAGAAGTAGAAGAAGGAGAAGGAGAAGGTGAAGTCAGGACGGTGAAGCAGAAGAAGCAGAAGAAGGAGAAGGAGAAGGTGAAGCCTGGAGGGCGCAGCAGAAGAAGCAAAAGAAGGAGAAGGAGAAGGTGAAGTCTGGAGTGTGAAGCAGAAGAAGCAGAAGAAGGAGAAGGAGAAGGTGAAGTCTGGAGGGCGCAGCAGAAGAAGCAGAAGAAGGAGAATGAGAAGGTGAAGTCTGGAGGGTGAATCAGAAGAAGCAGAAGAAGGAGAAGGAGAAGGTGAAGTCTGGAGGGTGAATCAGAAGAAGTAGAAGAAGGAGAAGGAGAAGGTGAAGTCTGGAGGGTGAAGCAGAAGAAGTAGAAGAAGGAGAAGGAGAAGGTGAAGTCAGGAGGGTGAATCAGAAGAAGTAGAAGAAGGAGAAGGAGAAGGTGAAGTCAGGAGGGTGAATCAGAAGAAGCAGAAGAAGGAGAAGGAGAAGGTGAAGTCTGGAGGGTGAATCAGAAGAATCAGAAGAAGGAGAAGGAGAAGGTGAAGTCTGGAGGGTGAATCAGAAGAAGCAGAAGAAAGAGAAGGAGAAGGTGAAGTCTGGAGGGTGAAGCAGAAGAAACAGAAGAAGGAGAAGGAGAAGGTGAAGACTGGAGGGTGAATCAGAAGAAGTAGAAGAAGGAGAAGGAGAAGGTGAAGTCTGGAGGGTGAATCAGAAGAAGTAGAAGAAGGAGAAGGAGAAGATGAAGTCTGGAGGGTGAATTAGAAGAAACAGAAGAAGGAGAAGGAGAAGGTGAAGTCTGGAGGGTGAATCAGAAGAAGTAGAAGAAGGAGAAGGAGAAGGTGTAGTCTGGAGGGTGAATCAGAAGAAGTAGACGAAGGAGAAGGAGAAGGTGAAGTCTGGAGGGTGAATCAGAAGAAGCAGAAGAAGGAGAAGGAGGAGGTGAAGTCTGGAGGGTGAATCAGAAGAAGTAGAAGAAGGAGAAGGAGAAGGTGAAGTCTGGAGGGTGAATCAGAAGAAGCAGAAGAAGGAGAAGGAGAAGGTGAAGTCTGGAGGGTGAATCAGAAGAAGTAGAAGAAGGAGAAGGAGAAGGTGAAGTCAGGACGGTGAAGCAGAAGAAACAGAAGAAGGAGAAGGAGAAGGTGAAGACTGGAGGGTGAATCAGAAGAAGTAGAAGAAGGAGAAGGAGAAGGTGAAGTCTGGAGTGTGAATCAGAAGAAGTAGAAGAAGGAGAAGGAGAAGATGAAGTCTGGAGGGTGAATTAGAAGAAACAGAAGAAGGAGAAGGAGAAGGTGAAGTCTGGAGGGTGAATCAGAAGAAGTAGAAGAAGGAGAAGGAGAAGGTGTAGTCTGGAGGGTGAATCAGAAGAAGTAGACGAAGGAGAAGGAGAAGGTGAAGTCTGGAGGGTGAATCAGAAGAAGCAGAAGAAGGAGAAGGAGAAGGTGAAGTCTGGAGGGTGAATCAGAAGAAGTAGAAGAAGGAGAAGGAGAAGGTGAAGTCTGGAGGGTGAATCAGAAGAAGCAGAAGAAGGAGAAGGAGAAGGTGAAGTCTGGAGGGTGAATCAGAAGAAGCAGAAGAAGGAGAAGGAGAAGGTGAAGTCTGGACGGTGAATCAGAAGAAGTAGAAGAAGGAGAAGGAGAAGTTGAAGTCTGGAGGGTGAAGCAGAAGAAGTAGAAGATGGAGAAGGAGAAGGTGAAGTCAGGAGGGTGAATCAGAAGAAGTAGAAGATGGAGAAGGAGAAGGTGAAGTCAGGAGGTTGAATCAGAAGAAGCAGAAGATGGAGAAGGAGAAGGTGATGTCTGGAGAGTGAATCAGAAGAATCAGAAGAAGGAGAAGGAGAAGGTGAAGTCTGGAGGGTGAATCAGAAGAAGCAGAGGAAGGAGAAGGAGAAGGTGAAGTCTGGAGGGTGAATCAAAAGAAGCAGAATAAGGAGAAGGAGAAGGTGAAGTCTGGAGGGTGAATCAGAAGAAGCAGAATAAGGAGAAGGAGAAGGTGAAGTCTGGAGGGTGAATCAGAAGAAGCAGAAGAAGGAGAAGGAGAAGGTGAAGTCTGGAGGATGAATCAGAAGAAGTAGAAGAAGGAGAAGGAGAAGGTGAAGTCTGGAGGGTGAAGCAGAAGAAGTAGAAGAAGGAGAAGGAGAAGGTGAAGTCAGGAGGGTGAATCAGAAGAAGTAGAAGAAGGAGAAGGAGAAGGTGAAGTCAGGAGGGTGAATCAGAAGAAGCAGAAGAAGGAGAAGGAGAAGGTGAAGTCTGGAGGGTGAATCAGAAGAATCAGAAGAAGGAGAAGGAGAAGGTGAAGTCTGGAGGGTGAATCAGAAGAAGCAGAAGAAAGAGAAGGAGAAGGTGAAGTCTGGAGGGTGAAGCAGAAGAAACAGAAGAAGGAGAAGGAGAAGGTGAAGACTGGAGGGTGAATCAGAAGAAGTAGAAGAAGGAGAAGGAGAAGGTGAAGTCTGGAGGGTGAATCAGAAGAAGTAGAAGAAGGAGAAGGAGAAGTTGAAGTCTGGAGGGTGAATCAGAAGAAGCAGAAGAAGGAGAAGGAGAAGGTGAAGTCTGGAGGGTGAATCAGAAGAAGCAGAAGAAGGAGAAGGAGAAGATGAAGTCTGGAGGGTGAATCAGAAGAAGTAGAAGAAGGAGAAGGAGAAGGTGAAGTCTGGAGGGTGAATCAGAAGAAGTAGAAGAAGGAGAAGGAGAAGATGAAGTCTGGAGGGTGAATCAGAAGAAACAGAATAAGGAGAAGGAGAAGGTGAAGTCTGGAGGGTGAATCAGAAGAAGTAGAAGAAGGAGAAGGAGAAGGTGTAGTCTGGAGGGTGAATCAGAAGAAGTAGACGAAGGAGAAGGAGAAGGTGAAGTCTGGAGGGTGAATCAGAAGAAGCAGAAGAAGGAGAAGGAGAAGGTGAAGTCTGGAGGGTGAATCAGAAGAAGTAGAAGAAGGAGAAGGTGAAGTCAGGACGGTGAAGCAGAAGAAGCAGAAGAAGGAGAAGGAGAAGGTGAAGCCTGGAGGGCGCAGCAGAAGAAGCAAAAGAAGGAGAAGGAGAAGGTGAAGTCTGGAGTGTGAAGCAGAAGAAGCAGAAGAAGGAGAAGGAGAAGGTGAAGTCTGGAGGGCGCAGCAGAAGAAGCAGAAGAAGGAGAATGAGAAGGTGAAGTCTGGAGGGTGAATCAGAAGAAGCAGAAGAAGGAGAAGGAGAAGGTGAAGTCTGGAGGGTGAATCAGAAGAAGTAGAAGAAGGAGAAGGAGAAGGTGAAGTCTGGAGGGTGAAGCAGAAGAAGTAGAAGAAGGAGAAGGAGAAGGTGAAGTCAGGAGGGTGAATCAGAAGAAGTAGAAGAAGGAGAAGGAGAAGGTGAAGTCAGGAGGGTGAATCAGAAGAAGCAGAAGAAGGAGAAGGAGAAGGTGAAGTCTGGAGGGTGAATCAGAAGAATCAGAAGAAGGAGAAGGAGAAGGTGAAGTCTGGAGGGTGAATCAGAAGAAGCAGAAGAAAGAGAAGGAGAAGGTGAAGTCTGGAGGGTGAAGCAGAAGAAACAGAAGAAGGAGAAGGAGAAGGTGAAGACTGGAGGGTGAATCAGAAGAAGTAGAAGAAGGAGAAGGAGAAGGTGAAGTCTGGAGGGTGAATCAGAAGAAGTAGAAGAAGGAGAAGGAGAAGTTGAAGTCTGGAGGGTGAATCAGAAGAAGCAGAAGAAGGAGAAGGAGAAGGTGAAGTCTGGAGGGTGAATCAGAAGAAGCAGAAGAAGGAGAAGGAGAAGATGAAGTCTGGAGGGTGTATCAGAAGAAGTAGAAGAAGGAGAAGGAGAAGGTGAAGTCTGGAGTGTGAATCAGAAGAAGTAGAAGAAGGAGAAGGAGAAGATGAAGTCTGGAGGGTGAATTAGAAGAAACAGAAGAAGGAGAAGGAGAAGGTGAAGTCTGGAGGGTGAATCAGAAGAAGTAGAAGAAGGAGAAGGAGAAGGTGTAGTCTGGAGGGTGAACCAGAAGAAGTAGACGAAGGAGAAGGAGAAGGTGAAGTCTGGAGGGTGAATCAGAAGAAGCAGAAGAAGGAGAAGGAGAAGGTGAAGTCTGGAGGGTGAATCAGAAGAAGTAGAAGAAGGAGAAGGAGAAGGTGAAGTCTGGAGGGTGAATCAGAAGAAGCAGAAGAAGGAGAAGGAGAAGGTGAAGTCTGGACGGTGAATCAGAAGAAGTAGAAGAAGGAGAAGGAGAAGTTGAAGTCTGGAGGGTGAAGCAGAAGAAGTAGAAGATGGAGAAGGAGAAGGTGAAGTCAGGAGGGTGAATCAGAAGAAGTAGAAGAAGGAGAAGGAGAAGGTGAAGTCAGGAGGTTGAATCAGAAGAAGCAGAAGATGGAGAAGGAGAAGGTGAAGTCTGGAGGGTGAATCAGAAGAATCAGAAGAAGGAGAAGGAGAAGGTGAAGTCTGGAGGGTGAATCAGAAGAAGCAGAGGAAGGAGAAGGAGAAGGTGAAGTCTGGAGGGTGAATCAAAAGAAGCAGAATAAGAAGAAGGAGAAGGTGAAGTCTGGAGGGTGAATCAGAAGAAGCAGAATAAGGAGAAGGAGAAGGTGAAGTCTGGAGGGTGAATCAGAAGAAGCAGAAGAAGGAGAAGGAGAAGGTGAAGTCTGGAGGATGAATCAGAAGAAGTAGAAGAAGGAGAAGGAGAAGGTGAAGTCTGGAGGGTGAAGCAGAAGAAGTAGAAGAAGGAGAAGGAGAAGGTGAAGTCAGGAGGGTGAATCAGAAGAAGTAGAAGAAGGAGAAGGAGAAGGTGAAGTCAGGATGGTGAATCAGAAGAAGCAGAAGAAGGAGAAGGAGAAGGTGAAGTCTGGAGGGTGAATCAGAAGAATCAGAAGAAGGAGAAGGAGAAGGTGAAGTCTGGAGGGTGAATCAGAAGAAGCAGAAGAAAGAGAAGGAGAAGGTGAAGTCTGGAGGGTGAAGCAGAAGAAACAGAAGAAGGAGAAGGAGAAGGTGAAGACTGGAGGGTGAATCAGAAGAAGTAGAAGAAGGAGAAGGAGAAGGTGAAGTCTGGAGGGTGAATCAGAAGAAGTAGAAGAAGGAGAAGGAGAAGTTGAAGTCTGGAGGGTAAATCAGAAGAAGCAGAAGAAGGAGAAGGAGAAGGTGAAGTCTGGAGGGTGAATCAGAAGAAGCAGAAGAAGGAGAAGGAGAAGATGAAGTCTGGAGGTTGTATCAGAAGAAGTAGAAGAAGGAGAAGGAGAAGGTGAAGTCTGGAGTGTGAATCAGAAGAAGTAGAAGAAGGAGAAGGAGAAGATGAAGTCTGGAGGGTGAATTAGAAGAAACAGAAGAAGGAGAAGGAGAAGGAGAAGTCTGGAGGGTGAATCAGAAGAAGTAGAAGAAGGAGAAGGAGAAGGTGTAGTCTGGAGGGTGAATCAGAAGAAGTAGACGAAGGAGAAGGAGAAGGTGAAGTCTGGAGGGTGAATCAGAAGAAGCAGAAGAAGGAGAAGGAGAAGGTGAAGTCTGGAGGGTGAATCAGAAGAAGTAGAAGAAGGAGAAGGAGAAGGTGAAGTCTGGAGGGTGAATCAGAAGAAGCAGAAGAAGGAGAAGGAGAAGGTGAAGTCTGGAGGGTGAATCAGAAGAAGCAGAAGAAGGAGAAGGAGAAGGTGAAGTCTGGACGGTGAATCAGAAGAAGTAGAAGAAGGAGAAGGAGAAGTTGAAGTCTGGAGGGTGAAGCAGAAGAAGTAGAAGATGGAGAAGGAGAAGGTGAAGTCAGGAGGGTGAATCAGAAGAAGTAGAAGAAGGAGAAGGAGAAGGTGAAGTCAGGAGGTTGAATCAGAAGAAGCAGAAGATGGAGAAGGAGAAGGTGAAGTCTGGAGGGTGAATCAGAAGAATCAGAAGAAGGAGAAGGAGAAGGTGAAGTCTGGAGGGTGAATCAGAAGAAGCAGAGGAAGGAGAAGGAGAAGGTGAAGTCTGGAGGGTGAATCAAAAGAAGCAGAATAAGGAGAAGGAGAAGGTGAAGTCTGGAGGGTGAATCAGAAGAAGCAGAATAAGGAGAAGGAGAAGGTGAAGTCTGGGGGGTGAATCAGAAGAAGCAGAAGAAGGAGAAGGAGAAGGTGAAGTCTGGAGGATGAATCAGAAGAAGTAGAAGAAGGAGAAGGAGAAGGTGAAGTCTGGAGGGTGAAGCAGAAGAAGTAGAAGAAGGAGAAGGAGAAGGTGAAGTCAGGAGGGTGAATCAGAAGAAGTAGAAGAAGGAGAAGGAGAAGGTGAAGTCAGGAGGGTGAATCAGAAGAAGCAGAAGAAGGAGAAGGAGAAGGTGAAGTCTGGAGGGTGAATCAGAAGAATCAGAAGAAGGAGAAGGAGAAGGTGAAGTCTGGAGGGTGAATCAGAAGAAGCAGAAGAAAGAGAAGGAGAAGGTGAAGTCTGGAGGGTGAAGCAGAAGAAACAGAAGAAGGAGAAGGAGAAGGTGAAGACTGGAGGGTGAATCAGAAGAAGTAGAAGAAGGAGAAGGAGAAGGTGAAGTCTGGAGGGTGAATCAGAAGAAGTAGAAGAAGGAGAAGGAGAAGTTGAAGTCTGGAGGGTGAATCAGAAGAAGCAGAAGAAGGAGAAGGAGAAGGTGAAGTCTGGAGGGTGAATCAGAAGAAGCAGAAGAAGGAGAAGGAGAAGATGAAGTCTGGAGGGTGAATCAGAAGAAGTAGAAGAAGGAGAAGGAGAAGGTGAAGTCTGGAGGGTGAATCAGAAGAAGTAGAAGAAGGAGAAGGAGAAGATGAAGTCTGGAGGGTGAATCAGAAGAAACAGAATAAGGAGAAGGAGAAGGTGAAGTCTGGAGGGTGAATCAGAAGAAGTAGAAGAAGGAGAAGGAGAAGGTGTAGTCTGGAGGGTGAATCAGAAGAAGTAGACGAAGGAGAAGGAGAAGGTGAAGTCTGGAGGGTGAATCAGAAGAAGCAGAAGAAGGAGAAGGAGAAGGTGAAGTCTGGAGGGTGAATCAGAAGAAGTAGAAGAAGGAGAAGGAGAAGGTGAAGTCTGGAGGGTGAATCAGAAGAAGCAGAAGAAGGAGAAGGAGAAGGTGAAGTCTGGAGGGTGAATCAGAAGAAGCAGAAGAAGGAGAAGGAGAAGGTGAAGTCTGGAGGGAGAATCAGAAGAAGTAGATGAAGGAGAAGGAGAAGGTGAAGTCTGGAGGGCGAATCAGAAGAAGCAGAAGAAGGAGATGGAGAAGGTGAAGTCTGGAGGGTGAATCAGAACACGTAGAAGAAGGAGAAGGAGAAGGTGAAGTCTGGAGGGTGAATCAGAAGAAGCAGAAGAAGGAGAAGGAGAAGGTGAAGTCTGGAGGGTGAATCAGAAGAAGCAGAAGAAGGAGAAGGAGAAGGTGAAGTCTGGAGGGTGATTCAGAAGAAGCAGAATAAGGAGAAGGAGAAGGTGAAGTCTGGAGGGTGAATCAGAAGAAGCAGAAGAAGGAGAAGGAGAAGGTGAAGTCTGGAGGGTGAATCAGAAGAAGTAGAAGAAGGAGAAGGAGAAGGTGAAGTCTGGAGGGTGAATCAGAAGAAGTAGAAGAAGGAGAAGGAGAAGGTGAAGTCTGGAGGGTGAATCAGAAGAAGTAGAAGAAGGAGAACGAGAAGGTGAAGTCTGGAGGGTGAAGCAGAAGAAGTAGAAGAAGGAGAAGGAGAAGGTGAAGTCAGGAGGGTGAATCAGAAGATGTCGAAGAAGGAGAAGGATAAGGTGAAGTCAGGAGGGTGAATCAGAAAAAGCAGAAGAAGGAGAAGGAGAAGGTGATGTCTGGAGGGTGAATCAGAAGAAGTAGAAGAAGGAGAAGGAGAAGGTGAAGTCTGGAGGGTGAATCAGAAGAAGCAGAAGAAGGAGAAGGAGAAGGTGAAGTCTGGAGGGTGAATCAGAAGTAGCAGAAGAAGGAGAAGGAGAAGGTGAAGTCTGGAGGGTGAATCAGAAGAAGCAGAATAAGGAGAAGGAGAAGGTTAAGTCTGGAGGGTGAATCAGAAGAAGCAGAAGAAGGAGAAGGAGAAGGTGAAGTCTGGAGGGTGAATCAGAAGAAGTAGAAGAAGGAGAAGGAGAAGGTGAAGTCTGGAGGGTGAAGCAGAAGAAGTAGAAGAAGGAGAAGGAGAAGGTGAAGTCTGGAGGGTGAATCAGAAGAAGCAGAGAAGGAGAAGGAGAAGGTGAAGTCTGGAGGGTGAATCAAAAGAAGCAGAATAAGGAGAAGGAGAAGGTGAAGTCTGGAGGGTGAATCAGAAGAAGCAGAATAAGGAGAAGGAGAAGGTAAAGTCTGGAGGGTGAATCAGAAGAAGCAGAAGAAGGAGAAGGAGAAGGTGAAGTCTGGAGGATGAATCAGAAGAAGTAGAAGAAGGAGAAGGAGAAGGTGAAGTCTGGAGGGTGAAGCAGAAGAAGTAGAAGAAGGAGAAGGAGAAGGTGAAGTCAGGAGGGTGAATCAGAAGAAGTAGAAGAAGGAGAAGAAGAAGGTGAAGTCAGGAGGGTGAATCAGAAGAAGCAGAAGAAGGAGAAGGAGAAGGTGAAGTCTGGAGGGTGAATCAGAAGAATCAGAAGAAGGAGAAGGAGAAGGTGAAGTCTGGAGGGTGTATCAGAAGAAGCAGAAGAAAGAGAAGGAGAAGGTGAAGTCTGGAGGGTGAAGCAGAAGAAACAGAAGAAGGAGAAGGAGAAGGTGAAGACTGGAGGGTGAATCAGAAGAAGTAGAAGAAGGAGAAGGAGAAGGTGAAGTCTGGAGGGTGAATCAGAAGAAGTAGAAGAAGGAGAAGGAGAAGTTGAAGTCTGGAGGGTGAATCAGAAGAAGCAGAAGAAGGAGAAGGAGAAGGTGAAGTCTGGAGGGTGAATCAGAAGAAGCAGAAGAAGGAGAAGGAGAAGATGAAGTCTGGAGGGTGAATCAGAAGAAGTAGAAGAAGGAGAAGGAGAAGGTGAAGTCTGGAGGGTGAATCAGAAGAAGTAGAAGAAGGAGAAGGAGAAGATGAAGTCTGGAGGGTGAATCAGAAGAAACAGAATAAGGAGAAGGAGAAGGTGAAGTCTGGAGGGTGAATCAGAAGAAGTAGAAGAAGGAGAAGGAGAAGGTGTAGTCTGGAGGGTGAATCAGAAGAAGTAGACGAAGGAGAAGGAGAAGGTGAAGTCTGGAGGGTGAATCAGAAGAAGCAGAAGAAGGAGAAGGAGAAGGTGAAGTCTGGAGGGTGAATCAGAAGAAGTAGAAGAAGGAGAAGGAGAAGGTGAAGTCTGGAGGGTGAATCAGAAGAAGCAGAAGAAGGAGAAGGAGAAGGTGAAGTCTGGAGGGTGAATCAGAAGAAGCAGAAGAAGGAGAAGGAGAAGGTGAAGTCTGGAGGGTGAATCAGAAGAAGTAGATGAAGGAGAAGGAGAAGGTGAAGTCTGGAGGGCGAATCAGAAGAAGCAGAAGAAGGAGATGGAGAAGGTGAAGTCTGGAGGGTGAATCAGAAGACGTAGAAGAAGGAGAAGGAGAAGGTGAAGTCTGGAGGGTGAATCAGAAGAAGCAGAAGAAGGAGAAGGAGAAGGTGAAGTCTGGAGGGTGAATCAGAAGAAGCAGAAGAAGGAGAAGGAGAAGGTGAAGTCTGGAGGGTGATTCAGAAGAAGCAGAATAAGGTGAAGGAGAAGGTGAAGTCTGGAGGGTGAATCAGAAGAAGCAGAAGAAGGAGAAGGAGAAGGTGAAGTCTGGAGGGTGAATCAGAAGAAGTAGAAGAAGGAGAAGGAGAAGGTGAAGTCTGGAGGGTGAATCAGAAGAAGTAGAAGAAGGAGAAGGAGAAGGTGAAGTCTGGAGGGTGAATCAGAAGAAGTAGAAGAAGGAGAAGGAGCAGGTGAAGTCTGGAGGGTGAAGCAGAAGAAGTAGAAGAAGGAGAAGGAGAAGGTGAAGTCAGGAGGGTGAATCAGAAGATGTCGAAGAAGGAGAAGAATAAGGTGAAGTCAGGAGGGTGAATCAGAAAAAGCAGAAGAAGGAGAAGGAGAAGGTGATGTCTGGAGGGTGAATCAGAAGAAGTAGAAGAAGGAGAAGGAGAAGGTGAAGTCTGGAGGGTGAATCAGAAGAAGCAGAAGAAGGAGAAGGAGAAGGTGAAGTCTGGAGGGTGAATCAGAAGAAGCAGAAGAAGGAGAAGGAGAAGGTGAAGTCTGGAGGGTGAATCAGAAGAAGCAGAATAAGGAGAAGGAGAAGGTTAAGTCTGGAGGGTGAATCAGAAGAAGCAGAAGAAGGAGAAGGAGAAGGTGAAGTCTGGAGGGTGAATCAGAAGAAGTAGAAGAAGGAGAAGGAGAAGGTGAAGTCTGGAGGGTGAAGCAGAAGAAGTAGAAGAAGGAGAAGGAGAAGGTGAAGTCTGGAGGGTGAATCAGAAGAAGTAGAAGAAGGAGAAGGAGAAGGTGAAGTCTGGAGGGTGAATCAGAAGAAGCAGAAGAAGGAGAAGGAGAAGGTGAAGTCTGGATGGTGAATCAGAAGAAGCAGAAGAAGGAGAAGGAGAAGATGAAGTCTGGAGGGTGAATCAGAAGAAGTAGAAGAAGGAGAAGGAGAAGGTGAGGTCTGGAGGGTGAATCAGAAGAAGCAGAAGAAGGAGAAGGAGAAGGTGAAGTCTGGAGGGTGAATCAGAAGAAGCAGAAGAAGGAGAAGGAGAAGGTGAAGTCTGGAGGGTGAATCAGAAGAAGCAGAAGAAGGAGAAGGAGAAGGTGAAGTCAGGAGGGTGAATCAGAAGAAGCAGAAGAAGGAGAAGGAGAAGGTGAAGTTAGGAGGGTGAATCAGAAGAAGCAGAAGAAGGAGAAGGAGCAGGTGAAGTCAGGGGGGTGTAGCAGAAGAAGCAGAAGAAGGAGAAGGAGAAGGTGAAGTCAGGACGGTGAAGCAGAAGAAGCAGAAGAAGGAGAAGGAGAAGGTGAAGCCTGGAGGGCGCAGCAGAAGAAGCAGAAGAAGGAGAAGGAGAAGGTGAAGTCTGGAGTGTGAAGCAGAAGAAGCAGAAGAAGGAGAAGGAGAAGGTGAAGTCTGGAGGGCGCAGCAGAAGAAGGAGAAGAAGGAGAATGAGAAGGTGAAGTCTGGAGGGTGAATCAGAAGAAGCAGAAGAAGGAGAAGGAGAAGGTGAAGTCTGGAGGGTGAATCAGAAGAAGTAGAAGAAGGAGAAGGAGAAGGTGAAGTCTGGAGGGTGAAGCAGAAGAAGTAAAAGAAGGAGAAGGAGAAGGTGAAGTCAGGAGGGTGAATCAGAAGAAGTAGAAGAAGGAGAAGGAGAAGGTGAAGTCAGGAGGGTGAATCAGAAGAAGCAGAAGAAGGAGAAGGAGAAGGTGAAGTCTGGATGGTGAATCAGAAGAATCAGAAGAAGGAGAAGGAGAAGGTGAAGTCTGGAGGGTGAATCAGAAGAAGCAGAAGAAAGAGAAGGAGAAGGTGAAGTCTGGAGGGTGAAGCAGAAGAAACAGAAGAAGGAGAAGGTGAAGACTGGAGGGTGAATCAGAAGAAGTAGAAGAAGGAGAAGGAGAAGGTGAAGTCTGGAGGGTGAATCAGAAGAAGTAGAAGAAGGAGAAGGAGAAGTTGAAGTCTGGAGGGTGAATCAGAAGAAGCAGAAGAAGGAGAAGGAGAAGGTGAAGTCTGGAGGGTGAATCAGAAGAAGCAGAAGAAGGAGAAGGAGAAGATGAAGTCTGGAGGGTGAATCAGAAGAAACAGAATAAGGAGAAGGAGTAGGTGAAGTCTGGAGGGTGAATCAGAAGAAGTAGAAGAAGGAGAAGGAGAAGGTGTAGTCTGGAGGGTGAATCAGAAGAAGTAGACGAAGGAGAAGGAGAAGGTGAAGTCTGGAGGGTGAATCAGAAGAAGCAGAAGAAGGAGAAGGAGAAGGTGAAGTCTGGAGGGTGAATCAGAAGAAGTAGAAGAAGGAGAAGGTGAAGTCAGGACGGTGAAGCAGAAGAAGCAGAAGAAGGAGAAGGAGAAGGTGAAGCCTGGAGGGCGCAGCAGAAGAAGCAAAAGAAGGAGAAGGAGAAGGTGAAGTCTGGAGTGTGAAGCAGAAGAAGCAGAAGAAGGAGAAGGAGAAGGTGAAGTCTGGAGGGCGCAGCAGAAGAAGCAGAAGAAGGAGAATGAGAAGGTGAAGTCTGGAGGGTGAATCAGAAGAAGCAGAAGAAGGAGAAGGAGAAGGTGAAGTCTGGAGGGTGAATCAGAAGAAGTAGAAGAAGGAGAAGGAGAAGGTGAAGTCTGGAGGGTGAAGCAGAAGAAGTAGAAGAAGGAGAAGGAGAAGGTGAAGTCAGGAGGGTGAATCAGAAGAAGTAGAAGAAGGAGAAGGAGAAGGTGAAGTCAGGAGGGTGAATCAGAAGAAGCAGAAGAAGGAGAAGGAGAAGGTGAAGTCTGGAGGGTGAATCAGAAGAATCAGAAGAAGGAGAAGGAGAAGGTGAAGTCTGGAGGGTGAATCAGAAGAAGCAGAAGAAAGAGAAGGAGAAGGTGAAGTCTGGAGGGTGAAGCAGAAGAAACAGAAGAAGGAGAAGGAGAAGGTGAAGACTGGAGGGTGAATCAGAAGAAGTAGAAGAAGGAGAAGGAGAAGGTGAAGTCTGGAGGGTGAATCAGAAGAAGTAGAAGAAGGAGAAGGACAAGTTGAAGTCTGGAGGGTGAATCAGAAGAAGCAGAAGAAGGAGAAGGAGAAGGTGAAGTCTGGAGGGTGAATCAGAAGAAGCAGAAGAAGGAGAAGGAGAAGATGAAGTCTGGAGGGTGTATCAGAAGAAGTAGAAGAAGGAGAAGGAGAAGGTGAAGTCTGGAGTGTGAATCAGAAGAAGTAGAAGAAGGAGAAGGAGAAGATGAAGTCTGGAGGGTGAATTAGAAGAAACAGAAGAAGGAGAAGGAGAAGGTGAAGTCTGGAGGGTGAATCAGAAGAAGTAGAAGAAGGAGAAGGAGAAGGTGTAGTCTGGAGGGTGAACCAGAAGAAGTAGACGAAGGAGAAGGAGAAGGTGAAGTCTGGAGGGTGAATCAGAAGAAGCAGAAGAAGGAGAAGGAGAAGGTGAAGTCTGGAGGGTGAATCAGAAGAAGTAGAAGAAGGAGAAGGAGAAGGTGAAGTCTGGAGGGTGAATCAGAAGAAGCAGAAGAAGGAGAAGGAGAAGGTGAAGTCTGGACGGTGAATCAGAAGAAGTAGAAGAAGGAGAAGGAGAAGTTGAAGTCTGGAGGGTGAAGCAGAAGAAGTAGAAGATGGAGAAGGAGAAGGTGAAGTCAGGAGGGTGAATCAGAAGAAGTAGAAGAAGGAGAAGGAGAAGGTGAAGTCAGGAGGTTGAATCAGAAGAAGCAGAAGATGGAGAAGGAGAAGGTGAAGTCTGGAGGGTGAATCAGAAGAATCAGAAGAAGGAGAAGGAGAAGGTGAAGTCTGGAGGGTGAATCAGAAGAAGCAGAGGAAGGAGAAGGAGAAGGTGAAGTCTGGAGGGTGAATCAAAAGAAGCAGAATAAGAAGAAGGAGAAGGTGAAGTCTGGAGGGTGAATCAGAAGAAGCAGAATAAGGAGAAGGAGTAGGTGAAGTCTGGAGGGTGAATCAGAAGAAGCAGAAGAAGGAGAAGGAGAAGGTGAAGTCTGGAGGATGAATCAGAAGAAGTAGAAGAAGGAGAAGGAGAAGGTGAAGTCTGGAGGGTGAAGCAGAAGAAGTAGAAGAAGGAGAAGGAGAAGGTGAAGTCAGGAGGGTGAATCAGAAGAAGTAGAAGAAGGAGAAGGAGAAGGTGAAGTCAGGATGGTGAATCAGAAGAAGCAGAAGAAGGAGAAGGAGAAGATGAAGTCTGGAGGTTGTATCAGAAGAAGTAGAAGAAGGAGAAGGAGAAGGTGAAGTCTGGAGTGTGAATCAGAAGAAGTAGAAGAAGGAGAAGGAGAAGATGAAGTCTGGAGGGTGAATTAGAAGAAACAGAAGAAGGAGAAGGAGAAGGAGAAGTCTGGAGGGTGAATCAGAAGAAGTAGAAGAAGGAGAAGGAGAAGGTGTAGTCTGGAGGGTGAATCAGAAGAAGTAGACGAAGGAGAAGGAGAAGGTGAAGTCTGGAGGGTGAATCAGAAGAAGCAGAAGAAGGAGAAGGAGAAGGTGAAGTCTGGAGGGTGAATCAGAAGAAGTAGAAGAAGGAGAAGGAGAAGGTGAAGTCTGGAGGGTGAATCAGAAGAAGCAGAAGAAGGAGAAGGAGAAGGTGAAGTCTGGAGGGTGAATCAGAAGAAGCAGAAGAAGGAGAAGGAGAAGGTGAAGTCTGGACGGTGAATCAGAAGAAGTAGAAGAAGGAGAAGGAGAAGTTGAAGTCTGGAGGGTGAAGCAGAAGAAGTAGAAGATGGAGAAGGAGAAGGTGAAGTCAGGAGGGTGAATCAGAAGAAGTAGAAGAAGGAGAAGGAGAAGGTGAAGTCAGGAGGTTGAATCAGAAGAAGCAGAAGATGGAGAAGGAGAAGGTGAAGTCTGGATGGTGAATCAGAAGAATCAGAAGAAGGAGAAGGAGAAGGTGAAGTCTGGAGGGTGAATCAGAAGAAGCAGAGGAAGGAGAAGGAGAAGGTGAAGTCTGGAGGGTGAATCAAAAGAAGCAGAATAAGGAGAAGGAGAAGGTGAAGTCTGGAGGGTGAATCAGAAGAAGCAGAATAAGGAGAAGGAGAAGGTGAAGTCTGGAGGGTGAATCAGAAGAAGCAGAAGAAGGAGAAGGAGAAGGTGAAGTCTGGAGGATGAATCAGAAGAAGTAGAAGAAGGAGAAGGAGAAGGTGAAGTCTGGAGGGTGAAGCAGAAGAAGTAGAAGAAGGAGAAGGAGAAGGTGAAGTCAGGAGGGTGAATCAGAAGAAGTAGAAGAAGGAGAAGGAGAAGGTGAAGTCAGGAGGGTGAATCAGAAGAAGCAGAAGAAGGAGAAGGAGAAGGTGAAGTCTGGAGGGTGAATCAGAAGAATCAGAAGAAGGAGAAGGAGAAGGTGAAGTCTGGAGGGTGAATCAGAAGAAGCAGAAGAAAGAGAAGGAGAAGGTGAAGTCTGGAGGGTGAAGCAGAAGAAACAGAAGAAGGAGAAGGAGAAGGTGAAGACTGGAGGGTGAATCAGAAGAAGTAGAAGAAGGAGAAGGAGAAGGTGAAGTCTGGAGGGTGAATCAGAAGAAGTAGAAGAAGGAGAAGGAGAAGTTGAAGTCTGGAGGGTGAATCAGAAGAAGCAGAAGAAGGAGAAGGAGAAGGTGAAGTCTGGAGGGTGAATCAGAAGAAGCAGAAGAAGGAGAAGGAGAAGATGAAGTCTGGAGGGTGAATCAGAAGAAGTAGAAGAAGGAGAAGGAGAAGGTGAAGTCTGGAGGGTGAATCAGAAGAAGTAGAAGAAGGAGAAGGAGAAGATGAAGTCTGGAGGGTGAATCAGAAGAAACAGAATAAGGAGAAGGAGAAGGTGAAGTCTGGAGGGTGAATCAGAAGAAGTAGAAGAAGGAGAAGGAGAAGGTGTAGTCTGGAGGGTGAATCAGAAGAAGTAGACGAAGGAGAAGGAGAAGGTGAAGTCTGGAGGGTGAATCAGAAGAAGCAGAAGAAGGAGAAGGAGAAGGTGAAGTCTGGAGGGTGAATCAGAAGAAGTAGAAGAAGGAGAAGGAGAAGGTGAAGTCTGGAGGGTGAATCAGAAGAAGCAGAAGAAGGAGAAGGAGAAGGTGAAGTCTGGAGGGTGAATCAGAAGAAGCAGAAGAAGGAGAAGGAGAAGGTGAAGTCTGGAGGGAGAATCAGAAGAAGTAGATGAAGGAGAAGGAGAAGGTGAAGTCTGGAGGGCGAATCAGAAGAAGCAGAAGAAGGAGATGGAGAAGGTGAAGTCTGGAGGGTGAATCAGAACACGTAGAAGAAGGAGAAGGAGAAGGTGAAGTCTGGAGGGTGAATCAGAAGAAGCAGAAGAAGGAGAAGGAGAAGGTGAAGTCTGGAGGGTGAATCAGAAGAAGCAGAAGAAGGAGAAGGAGAAGGTGAAGTCTGGAGGGTGATTCAGAAGAAGCAGAATAAGGAGAAGGAGAAGGTGAAGTCTGGAGGGTGAATCAGAAGAAGCAGAAGAAGGAGAAGGAGAAGGTGAAGTCTGGAGGGTGAATCAGAAGAAGTAGAAGAAGGAGAAGGAGAAGGTGAAGTCTGGAGGGTGAATCAGAAGAAGTAGAAGAAGGAGAAGGAGAAGGTGAAGTCTGGAGGGTGAATCAGAAGAAGTAGAAGAAGGAGAAGGAGAAGGTGAAGTCTGGAGGGTGAAGCAGAAGAAGTAGAAGAAGGAGAAGGAGAAGGTGAAGTCAGGAGGGTGAATCAGAAGATGTCGAAGAAGGAGAAGGATAAGGTGAAGTCAGGAGGGTGAATCAGAAAAAGCAGAAGAAGGAGAAGGAGAAGGTGATGTCTGGAGGGTGAATCAGAAGAAGTAGAAGAAGGAGAAGGAGAAGGTGAAGTCTGGAGGGTGTATCAGAAGAAGCAGAAGAAGGAGAAGGAGAAGGTGAAGTCTGGAGGGTGAATCAGAAGAAGCAGAAGAAGGAGAAGGAGAAGGTGAAGTCTGGAGGGTGAATCAGAAGAAGCAGAATAAGGAGAAGGAGAAGGTTAAGTCTGGAGGGTGAATCAGAAGAAGCAGAAGAAGGAGAAGGAGAAGGTGAAGTCTGGAGGGTGAATCAGAAGAAGTAGAAGAAGGAGAAGGAGAAGGTGAAGTCTGGAGGGTGAAGCAGAAGAAGTAGAAGAAGGAGAAGGAGAAGGTGAAGTCTGGAGGGTGAATCAGAAGAAGCAGAGAAGGAGAAGGAGAAGGTGAAGTCTGGAGGGTGAATCAAAAGAAGCAGAATAAGGAGAAGGAGAAGGTGAAGTCTGGAGGGTGAATCAGAAGAAGCAGAATAAGGAGAAGGAGAAGGTAAAGTCTGGAGGGTGAATCAGAAGAAGCAGAAGAAGGAGAAGGAGAAGGTGAAGTCTGGAGGATGAATCAGAAGAAGTAGAAGAAGGAGAAGGAGAAGGTGAAGTCTGGAGGGTGAAGCAGAAGAAGTAGAAGAAGGAGAAGGAGAAGGTGAAGTCAGGAGGGTGAATCAGAAGAAGTAGAAGAAGGAGAAGAAGAAGGTGAAGTCAGGAGGGTGAATCAGAAGAAGCAGAAGAAGGAGAAGGAGAAGGTGAAGTCTGGAGGGTGAATCAGAAGAATCAGAAGAAGGAGAAGGAGAAGGTGAAGTCTGGAGGGTGTATCAGAAGAAGCAGAAGAAAGAGAAGGAGAAGGTGAAGTCTGGAGGGTGAAGCAGAAGAAACAGAAGAAGGAGAAGGAGAAGGTGAAGACTGGAGGGTGAATCAGAAGAAGTAGAAGAAGGAGAAGGAGAAGGTGAAGTCTGGAGGGTGAATCAGAAGAAGTAGAAGAAGGAGAAGGAGAAGTTGAAGTCTGGAGGGTGAATCAGAAGAAGCAGAAGAAGGAGAAGGAGAAGGTGAAGTCTGGAGGGTGAATCAGAAGAAGCAGAAGAAGGAGAAGGAGAAGATGAAGTCTGGAGGGTGAATCAGAAGAAGTAGAAGAAGGAGAAGGAGAAGGTGAAGTCTGGAGGGTGAATCAGAAGAAGTAGAAGAAGGAGAAGGAGAAGATGAAGTCTGGAGGGTGAATCAGAAGAAACAGAATAAGGAGAAGGAGAAGGTGAAGTCTGGAGGGTGAATCAGAAGAAGTAGAAGAAGGAGAAGGAGAAGGTGTAGTCTGGAGGGTGAATCAGAAGAAGTAGACGAAGGAGAAGGAGAAGGTGAAGTCTGGAGGGTGAATCAGAAGAAGCAGAAGAAGGAGAAGGAGAAGGTGAAGTCTGGAGGGTGAATCAGAAGAAGTAGAAGAAGGAGAAGGAGAAGGTGAAGTCTGGAGGGTGAATCAGAAGAAGCAGAAGAAGGAGAAGGAGAAGGTGAAGTCTGGAGGGTGAATCAGAAGAAGCAGAAGAAGGAGAAGGAGAAGGTGAAGTCTGGAGGGTGAATCAGAAGAAGTAGATGAAGGAGAAGGAGAAGGTGAAGTCTGGAGGGCGAATCAGAAGAAGCAGAAGAAGGAGATGGAGAAGGTGAAGTCTGGAGGGTGAATCAGAAGACGTAGAAGAAGGAGAAGGAGAAGGTGAAGTCTGGAGGGTGAATCAGAAGAAGCAGAAGAAGGAGAAGGAGAAGGTGAAGTCTGGAGGGTGAATCAGAAGAAGCAGAAGAAGGAGAAGGAGAAGGTGAAGTCTGGAGGGTGATTCAGAAGAAGCAGAATAAGGTGAAGGAGAAGGTGAAGTCTGGAGGGTGAATCAGAAGAAGCAGAAGAAGGAGAAGGAGAAGGTGAAGTCTGGAGGGTGAATCAGAAGAAGTAGAAGAAGGAGAAGGAGAAGGTGAAGTCTGGAGGGTGAATCAGAAGAAGTAGAAGAAGGAGAAGGAGAAGGTGAAGTCTGGAGGGTGAATCAGAAGAAGTAGAAGAAGGAGAAGGAGCAGGTGAAGTCTGGAGGGTGAAGCAGAAGAAGTAGAAGAAGGAGAAGGAGAAGGTGAAGTCAGGAGGGTGAATCAGAAGATGTCGAAGAAGGAGAAGAATAAGGTGAAGTCAGGAGGGTGAATCAGAAAAAGCAGAAGAAGGAGAAGGAGAAGGTGATGTCTGGAGGGTGAATCAGAAGAAGTAGAAGAAGGAGAAGGAGAAGGTGAAGTCTGGAGGGTGAATCAGAAGAAGCAGAAGAAGGAGAAGGAGAAGGTGAAGTCTGGAGGGTGAATCAGAAGAAGCAGAAGAAGGAGAAGGAGAAGGTGAAGTCTGGAGGGTGAATCAGAAGAAGCAGAATAAGGAGAAGGAGAAGGTTAAGTCTGGAGGGTGAATCAGAAGAAGCAGAAGAAGGAGAAGGAGAAGGTGAAGTCTGGAGGGTGAATCAGAAGAAGTAGAAGAAGGAGAAGGAGAAGGTGAAGTCTGGAGGGTGAAGCAGAAGAAGTAGAAGAAGGAGAAGGAGAAGGTGAAGTCTGGAGGGTGAATCAGAAGAAGTAGAAGAAGGAGAAGGAGAAGGTGAAGTCTGGAGGGTGAATCAGAAGAAGCAGAAGAAGGAGAAGGAGAAGGTGAAGTCTGGAGGGTGAATCAGAAGAAGCAGAAGAAGGAGAAGGAGAAGATGAAGTCTGGAGGGTGAATCAGAAGAAGTAGAAGAAGGAGAAGGAGAAGGTGAGGTCTGGAGGGTGAATCAGAAGAAGCAGAAGAAGGAGAAGGAGAAGGTGAAGTCTGGAGGGTGAATCAGAAGAAGCAGAAGAAGGAGAAGGAGAAGGTGAAGTCTGGAGGGTGAATCAGAAGAAGCAGAAGAAGGAGAAGGAGAAGGTGAAGTCAGGAGGGTGAATCAGAAGAAGCAGAAGAAGGAGAAGGAGAAGGTGAAGTTAGGAGGGTGAATCAGAAGAAGCAGAAGAAGGAGAAGGAGCAGGTGAAGTCAGGGGGGTGTAGCAGAAGAAGCAGAAGAAGGAGAAGGAGAAGGTGAAGTCAGGACGGTGAAGCAGAAGAAGCAGAAGAAGGAGAAGGAGAAGGTGAAGCCTGGAGGGCGCAGCAGAAGAAGCAGAAGAAGGAGAAGGAGAAGGTGAAGTCTGGAGTGTGAAGCAGAAGAAGCAGAAGAAGGAGAAGGAGAAGGTGAAGTCTGGAGGGCGCAGCAGAAGAAGGAGAAGAAGGAGAATGAGAAGGTGAAGTCTGGAGGGTGAATCAGAAGAAGCAGAAGAAGGAGAAGGAGAAGGTGAAGTCTGGAGGGTGAATCAGAAGAAGTAGAAGAAGGAGAAGGAGAAGGTGAAGTCTGGAGGGTGAAGCAGAAGAAGTAAAAGAAGGAGAAGGAGAAGGTGAAGTCAGGAGGGTGAATCAGAAGAAGTAGAAGAAGGAGAAGGAGAAGGTGAAGTCAGGAGGGTGAATCAGAAGAAGCAGAAGAAGGAGAAGGAGAAGGTGAAGTCTGGATGGTGAATCAGAAGAATCAGAAGAAGGAGAAGGAGAAGGTGAAGTCTGGAGGGTGAATCAGAAGAAGCAGAAGAAAGAGAAGGAGAAGGTGAAGTCTGGAGGGTGAAGCAGAAGAAACAGAAGAAGGAGAAGGTGAAGACTGGAGGGTGAATCAGAAGAAGTAGAAGAAGGAGAAGGAGAAGGTGAAGTCTGGAGGGTGAATCAGAAGAAGTAGAAGAAGGAGAAGGAGAAGTTGAAGTCTGGAGGGTGAATCAGAAGAAGCAGAAGAAGGAGAAGGAGAAGGTGAAGTCTGGAGGGTGAATCAGAAGAAGCAGAAGAAGGAGAAGGAGAAGATGAAGTCTGGAGGGTGAATCAGAAGAAGTAGAAGAAGGAGAAGGAGAAGGTGAAGTCTGGAGGGTGAATCAGAAGAAGTAGAAGAAGGAGAAGGAGAAGATGAAGTCTGGAGGTGAATCAGAAGAAACAGAAGAAGGAGAAGGAGAAGGTGAAGTCTGGAGGCTGGATCAGAAGAAGTAGAAGAAGGAGAAGGAGAAGGTGTAGTCTGGAGGGTGAATCAGAAGAAGTAGACGAAGGAGAAGGAGAAGGTGAAGTCTGGTGGGTGAATCAGAAGAAGCAGAAGAAGGAGAAGGAGAAGGTGAAGTCTGGAGGGTGAATCAGATGAAGTAGAAGAAGGAGAAGGAGAAGGTGAAGTCTGGAGGGTGAATCAGAAGAAGTAAAAGAAGGAGAAGGAGAAGGTGAAGTCAGGAGGGTGAATCAGAAGAAGTAGAAGAAGGAGAAGGAGAAGGTGAAGTCAGGAGGGTGAATCAGAAGAAGCAGAAGAAGGAGAAGGAGAAGGTGAAGTCTGGATGGTGAATCAGAAGAATCAGAAGAAGGAGAAGGAGAAGGTGAAGTCTGGAGGGTGAATCAGAAGAAGCAGAAGAAAGAGAAGGAGAAGGTGAAGTCTGGAGGGTGAAGCAGAAGAAACAGAAGAAGGAGAAGGTGAAGACTGGAGGGTGAATCAGAAGAAGTAGAAGAAGGAGAAGGAGATGGTGAAGTCTGGAGGGTGAATCAGAAGAAGTAGAAGAAGGAGAAGGAGAAGTTGAAGTCTGGAGGGTGAATCAGAAGAAGCAGAAGAAGGAGAAGGAGAAGGTGAAGTCTGGAGGGTGAATCAGAAGAAGCAGAAGAAGGAGAAGGAGAAGATGAAGTCTGGAGGGTGAATCAGAAGAAGTAGAAGAAGGAGAAGGAGAAGCTGAAGTCTGGAGGGTGAATCAGAAGAAGTAGAAGAAGGAGAAGGAGAAGATGAAGTCTGGAGGTGAATCAGAAGAAACAGAAGAAGGAGAAGGAGAAGGTGAAGTCTGGAGGCTGGATCAGAAGAAGTAGAAGAAGGAGAAGGAGAAGGTGTAGTCTGGAGGGTGAATCAGAAGAAGTAGACGAAGGAGAAGGAGAAGGTGAAGTCTGGAGGGTGAATCAGAAGAAGCAGAAGAAGGAGAAGGAGAAGGTGAAGTCTGGAGGGTGAATCAGATGAAGTAGAAGAAGGAGAAGGAGAAGGTGAAGTCTGGAGGGTGAATCAGAAGAAGCAGAAGAAGGAGAAGGAGAAGGTGAAGTCTGGAGGGTGAATCAGAAGAAGCAGAAGAAGGAGAAGGAGAAGGTGAAGTCTGGAGGGTGAATCAGAAGAAGTAGAAGAAGGAGAAGGAGAAGTTGAAGTCTGGAGGGTGAAGCAGAAGAATTAGAAGAAGAAGAAGGAGAAGGTGAAGTCAGGAGGGGGAATCAGAAGATGTAGAAGAAGGAGAAGGAGAAGGTGAAGTCAGGAGGGTGAATCAGAAGAAGCAGAAGAAGGAGAAGGAGAAGGTGAAGTCTGGAGGGTGAATCAGAAGAAGTAGAAGAAGGAGAAGGAGAAGGTGAAGTCTGGAGGGTGAATCAGAAGAAGCAGAAGAAGGAGAAGGAGAAGGTGAAGTCTGGAGGGTGAAGCAGAAGAAGCAGAAGAAGGAGAAGGAGAAGGTGAAGTCTGGAGGGTGAATCAGAAGAAGCAGAATAAGGAGAAGGAGAAGGTTAAGTCTGGAGGGTGAATCAGAAGAAGCAGAAGAAGGAGAAGGAGAAGGTGAAGTCTGGAGGGTGAATCAGAAGAAGTAGAAGAAGGAGAAGGAGAAGGTGAAGTCTGGAGGGTGAAGCAGAAGAAGTAGAAGAAGGAGAAGGAGAAGGTGAAGTCAGGAGGGTGAATCAGAAGAAGTAGAAGAAGGAGAAGGAGAAGGTGTAGTCTGGAGGGTGAATCAGAAGAAGTAGACGAAGGAGAAGGAGAAGGTGAAGTCTGGTGGGTGAATCAGAAGAAGCAGAAGAAGGAGAAGGAGAAGGTGAAGTCTGGAGGGTGAATCAGATGAAGTAGAAGAAGGAGAAGGAGAAGGTGAAGTCTGGAGGGTGAATCAGAAGAAGTAAAAGAAGGAGAAGGAGAAGGTGAAGTCAGGAGGGTGAATCAGAAGAAGTAGAAGAAGGAGAAGGAGAAGGTGAAGTCAGGAGGGTGAATCAGAAGAAGCAGAAGAAGGAGAAGGAGAAGGTGAAGTCTGGATGGTGAATCAGAAGAATCAGAAGAAGGAGAAGGAGAAGGTGAAGTCTGGAGGGTGAATCAGAAGAAGCAGAAGAAAGAGAAGGAGAAGGTGAAGTCTGGAGGGTGAAGCAGAAGAAACAGAAGAAGGAGAAGGTGAAGACTGGAGGGTGAATCAGAAGAAGTAGAAGAAGGAGAAGGAGATGGTGAAGTCTGGAGGGTGAATCAGAAGAAGTAGAAGAAGGAGAAGGAGAAGTTGAAGTCTGGAGGGTGAATCAGAAGAAGCAGAAGAAGGAGAAGGAGAAGGTGAAATCTGGAGGGTGAATCAGAAGAAGCAGAAGAAGGAGAAGGAGAAGATGAAGTCTGGAGGGTGAATCAGAAGAAGTAGAAGAAGGAGAAGGAGAAGGTGAAGTCTGGAGGGTGAATCAGAAGAAGTAGAAGAAGGAGAAGGAGAAGATGAAGTCTGGAGGTGAATCAGAAGAAACAGAAGAAGGAGAAGGAGAAGGTGAAGTCTGGAGGCTGGATCAGAAGAAGTAGAAGAAGGAGAAGGAGAAGGTGTAGTCTGGAGGGTGAATCAGAAGAAGTAGACGAAGGAGAAGGAGAAGGTGAAGTCTGGAGGGTGAATCAGAAGAAGCAGAAGAAGGAGAAGGAGAAGGTGAAGTCTGGAGGGTGAATCAGATGAAGTAGAAGAAGGAGAAGGAGAAGGTGAAGTCTGGAGGGTGAATCAGAAGAAGCAGAAGAAGGAGAAGGAGAAGGTGAAGTCTGGAGGGTGAATCAGAAGAAGCAGAAGAAGGAGAAGGAGAAGGTGAAGTCTGGAGGGTGAATCAGAAGAAGTAGAAGAAGGAGAAGGAGAAGTTGAAGTCTGGAGGGTGAAGCAGAAGAATTAGAAGAAGGAGAAGGAGAAGGTGAAGTCAGGAGGGGGAATCAGAAGATGTAGAAGAAGGAGAAGGAGAAGGTGAAGTCAGGAGGGTGAATCAGAAGAAGCAGAAGAAGGAGAAGGAGAAGGTGAAGTCTGGAGGGTGAATCAGAAGAAGTAGAAGAAGGAGAAGGAGAAGGTGAAGTCTGGAGGGTGAATCAGAAGAAGCAGAAGAAGGAGAAGGAGAAGGTGAAGTCTGGAGGGTGAAGCAGAAGAAGCAGAAGAAGGAGAAGGAGAAGGTGAAGTCTGGAGGGTGAATCAGAAGAAGCAGAATAAGGAGAAGGAGAAGGTTAAGTCTGGAGGGTGAATCAGAAGAAGCAGAAGAAGGAGAAGGAGAAGGTGAAGTCTGGAGGGTGAATCAGAAGAAGTAGAAGAAGGAGAAGGAGAAGGTGAAGTCTGGAGGGTGAAGCAGAAGAAGTAGAAGAAGGAGAAGGAGAAGGTGAAGTCAGGAGGGTGAATCAGAAGAAGTAGAAGAAGGAGAAGGAGAAGGTGAAGTCAGGAGGGTGAATCAGAAGAAGCAGAAGAAGGAGATAGAGAAGGTGAAGTCTGAAGGGTGAATCAGAAGAATCAGAAGAAGGAGAAGGAGAAGGTGAAGTCTGGAGGGTGAAGCAGAAGAAGCAGAAGAAAGAGAAGGAGAAGGTGAAGTCTGGAGGGTGAAGCAGAAGAAACAGAAGAAGGAGAAGGAGAAGGTGAAGACTGGAGGGTGAATCAGAAGAAGTAGAAGAAGGAGAAGGAGAAGGTGAAGTCTGGAGGGTGAATCAGAAGAAGTAGAAGAAGGAGAAGGAGAAGGTGAAGTCTGGAGGGTGAATCAGAAGAAGCAGAAGAAGGAGAAGGAGAAGGTGAAGTCTGGAGGGTGAATCAGAAGAAGCAGAAGAAGGAGAAGGAGAAGATGAAGTCTGGAGGGTGAATCAGAAGAAGTAGAAGAAGGAGAAGGAGGAGGTGAGGTCTGGAGGGTGAATCAGAAGAAGCAGAAGAAGGAGAAGGAGAAGGTGAAGTCTGGAGGGTGAATCAGAAGAAGGAGAAGAAGGAGAAGGAGAAGGTGAAGTCTGGAGGGTGAATCAGAAGAAGCAGAAGAAGGAGAAGGAGAAGGTGAAGTCAGGAGGGTGAATCAGAAGAAGCAGAAGAAGGAGAAGGAGAAGGTGAAGTTAGGAGGGAGAATCAGAAGAAGCAGAAGAAGGAGAAGGAGCAGGTGAAGTCAGGGGGGTGTAGCAGAAGAAGTAGAAGAAGGAGAAGGAGAAGGTGAAGTCAGGACGGTGAAGCAGAAGAATCAGAAGAAGGAGAAGGAGAAGTTGAAGTCTGGAGGGTGAATCAGAAGAAGCAGAAGAAAGAGAAGGAGAAGGTGAAGTCTGGAGGGTGAAGCAGAAGAAACAGAAGAAGGAGAAGGAGAAGGTGAAGACTGGAGGGTGAATCAGAAGAAGTAGAAGAAGGAGAAGGAGAAGGTGAAGTCTGGAGGGTGAATCAGAAGAAGTAGAAGAAGGAGAAGGAGAAGTTATAGTCTGGAGGGTGAATCAGAAGAAGCAGAAGAAGGAGAAGGAGAAGGTGAAGTCTGGAGGGTGAATCAGAAGAAGCAGAAGAAGGAGAAGGAGAAGATGAAGTCTGGAGGGTGAATCAGAAGAAGTAGAAGAAGGAGAAGGAGAAGGTGAAGTCTGGAGGGTGAATCAGAAGAAGTAGAAGAAGGAGAAGGAGAAGATGAAGTCTGGAGGGTGAATCAGAAGAAACAGAAGAAGGAGAAGGAGAAGGTGAAGTCTGGAGGGTGAATCAGAAGAAGTAGAAGAAGGAGAAGGAGAAGGTGTAGTCTGGAGGGTGAATCAGAAGAAGTAGACGAAGGAGAAGGAGAAGGTGAAGTCTGGAGGGTGAATCAGAAGAAGCAGAAGAAGGAGAAGGAGAAGGTGAAGTCTGGAGGGTGAATCAGATGAAGTAGAAGAAGGAGAAGGAGAAGGTGAAGTCTGGAGGGTGAAGCAGAAGAAGTAGAAGAAGGAGAAGGAGAAGGTGAAGTCAGGAGGGTGAATCAGAAGAAGTAGAAGAAGGAGAAGGAGAAGGTGTAGTCTGGAGGGTGAATCAGAAGAAGTAGACGAAGGAGAAGGAGAAGGTGAAGTCTGGTGGGTGAATCAGAAGAAGCAGAAGAAGGAGAAGGAGAAGGTGAAGTCTGGAGGGTGAATCAGATGAAGTAGAAGAAGGAGAAGGAGAAGGTGAAGTCTGGAGGGTGAATCAGAAGAAGTAAAAGAAGGAGAAGGAGAAGGTGAAGTCAGGAGGGTGAATCAGAAGAAGTAGAAGAAGGAGAAGGAGAAGGTGAAGTCAGGAGGGTGAATCAGAAGAAGCAGAAGAAGGAGAAGGAGAAGGTGAAGTCTGGATGGTGAATCAGAAGAATCAGAAGAAGGAGAAGGAGAAGGTGAAGTCTGGAGGGTGAATCAGAAGAAGCAGAAGAAAGAGAAGGAGAAGGTGAAGTCTGGAGGGTGAAGCAGAAGAAACAGAAGAAGGAGAAGGTGAAGACTGGAGGGTGAATCAGAAGAAGTAGAAGAAGGAGAAGGAGATGGTGAAGTCTGGAGGGTGAATCAGAAGAAGTAGAAGAAGGAGAAGGAGAAGTTGAAGTCTGGAGGGTGAATCAGAAGAAGCAGAAGAAGGAGAAGGAGAAGGTGAAGTCTGGAGGGTGAATCAGAAGAAGCAGAAGAAGGAGAAGGAGAAGATGAAGTCTGGAGGGTGAATCAGAAGAAGTAGAAGAAGGAGAAGGAGAAGGTGAAGTCTGGAGGGTGAATCAGAAGAAGTAGAAGAAGGAGAAGGAGAAGATGAAGTCTGGAGGTGAATCAGAAGAAACAGAAGAAGGAGAAGGAGAAGGTGAAGTCTGGAGGCTGGATCAGAAGAAGTAGAAGAAGGAGAAGGAGAAGGTGTAGTCTGGAGGGTGAATCAGAAGAAGTAGACGAAGGAGAAGGAGAAGGTGAAGTCTGGAGGGTGAATCAGAAGAAGCAGAAGAAGGAGAAGGAGAAGGTGAAGTCTGGAGGGTGAATCAGATGAAGTAGAAGAAGGAGAAGGAGAAGGTGAAGTCTGGAGGGTGAATCAGAAGAAGCAGAAGAAGGAGAAGGAGAAGGTGAAGTCTGGAGGGTGAATCAGAAGAAGCAGAAGAAGGAGAAGGAGAAGGTGAAGTCTGGAGGGTGAATCAGAAGAAGTAGAAGAAGGAGAAGGAGAAGTTGAAGTCTGGAGGGTGAAGCAGAAGAATTAGAAGAAGGAGAAGGAGAAGGTGAAGTCAGGAGGGGGAATCAGAAGATGTAGAAGAAGGAGAAGGAGAAGGTGAAGTCAGGAGGGTGAATCAGAAGAAGCAGAAGAAGGAGAAGGAGAAGGTGAAGTCTGGAGGGTGAATCAGAAGAAGTAGAAGAAGGAGAAGGAGAAGGTGAAGTCTGGAGGGTGAATCAGAAGAAGCAGAAGAAGGAGAAGGAGAAGGTGAAGTCTGGAGGGTGAAGCAGAAGAAGCAGAAGAAGGAGAAGGAGAAGGTGAAGTCTGGAGGGTGAATCAGAAGAAGCAGAATAAGGAGAAGGAGAAGGTTAAGTCTGGAGGGTGAATCAGAAGAAGCAGAAGAAGGAGAAGGAGAAGGTGAAGTCTGGAGGGTGAATCAGAAGAAGTAGAAGAAGGAGAAGGAGAAGGTGAAGTCTGGAGGGTGAAGCAGAAGAAGTAGAAGAAGGAGAAGGAGAAGGTGAAGTCAGGAGGGTGAATCAGAAGAAGTAGAAGAAGGAGAAGGAGAAGGTGAAGTCAGGAGGGTGAATCAGAAGAAGCAGAAGAAGGAGATAGAGAAGGTGAAGTCTGAAGGGTGAATCAGAAGAATCAGAAGAAGGAGAAGGAGAAGGTGAAGTCTGGAGGGTGAAGCAGAAGAAGCAGAAGAAAGAGAAGGAGAAGGTGAAGTCTGGAGGGTGAAGCAGAAGAAACAGAAGAAGGAGAAGGAGAAGGTGAAGACTGGAGGGTGAATCAGAAGAAGTAGAAGAAGGAGAAGGAGAAGGTGAAGTCTGGAGGGTGAATCAGAAGAAGTAGAAGAAGGAGAAGGAGAAGGTGAAGTCTGGAGGGTGAATCAGAAGAAGCAGAAGAAGGAGAAGGAGAAGGTGAAGTCTGGAGGGTGAATCAGAAGAAGCAGAAGAAGGAGAAGGAGAAGATGAAGTCTGGAGGGTGAATCAGAAGAAGTAGAAGAAGGAGAAGGAGGAGGTGAGGTCTGGAGGGTGAATCAGAAGAAGCAGAAGAAGGAGAAGGAGAAGGTGAAGTCTGGAGGGTGAATCAGAAGAAGGAGAAGAAGGAGAAGGAGAAGGTGAAGTCTGGAGGGTGAATCAGAAGAAGCAGAAGAAGGAGAAGGAGAAGGTGAAGTCAGGAGGGTGAATCAGAAGAAGCAGAAGAAGGAGAAGGAGAAGGTGAAGTTAGGAGGGAGAATCAGAAGAAGCAGAAGAAGGAGAAGGAGCAGGTGAAGTCAGGGGGGTGTAGCAGAAGAAGTAGAAGAAGGAGAAGGAGAAGGTGAAGTCAGGACGGTGAAGCAGAAGAATCAGAAGAAGGAGAAGGAGAAGTTGAAGTCTGGAGGGTGAATCAGAAGAAGCAGAAGAAAGAGAAGGAGAAGGTGAAGTCTGGAGGGTGAAGCAGAAGAAACAGAAGAAGGAGAAGGAGAAGGTGAAGACTGGAGGGTGAATCAGAAGAAGTAGAAGAAGGAGAAGGAGAAGGTGAAGTCTGGAGGGTGAATCAGAAGAAGTAGAAGAAGGAGAAGGAGAAGTTATAGTCTGGAGGGTGAATCAGAAGAAGCAGAAGAAGGAGAAGGAGAAGGTGAAGTCTGGAGGGTGAATCAGAAGAAGCAGAAGAAGGAGAAGGAGAAGATGAAGTCTGGAGGGTGAATCAGAAGAAGTAGAAGAAGGAGAAGGAGAAGGTGAAGTCTGGAGGGTGAATCAGAAGAAGTAGAAGAAGGAGAAGGAGAAGATGAAGTCTGGAGGGTGAATCAGAAGAAACAGAAGAAGGAGAAGGAGAAGGTGAAGTCTGGAGGGTGAATCAGAAGAAGTAGAAGAAGGAGAAGGAGAAGGTGTAGTCTGGAGGGTGAATCAGAAGAAGTAGACGAAGGAGAAGGAGAAGGTGAAGTCTGGAGGGTGAATCAGAAGAAGCAGAAGAAGGAGAAGGAGAAGGTGAAGTCTGGAGGGTGAATCAGATGAAGTAGAAGAAGGAGAAGGAGAAGGTGAAGTCTGGAGGGTGAATCAGAAGAAGCAGAAGAAGGAGAAGGAGAAGGTGAAGTCTGGAGGGTGAATCAGAAGAAGCAGAAGAAGGAGAAGGAGAAGGTGAAGTCTGGAGGGTGAATCAGAAGAAGTAGAAGAAGGAGAAGGAGAAGTTGAAGTCTGGAGGGTGAAGCAGAGGAAGTAGAAGATGGAGAAGGAGAAGGTGAAGTCAGGAGGGTGAATCAGAAGAAGTAGAAGAAGGAGAAGGAGAAGGTGAAGTCAGGAGGGTGAATCAGAAGAAGCAGAAGATGGAGAAGAAGAAGGTGAATTCTGGAGGGTGAATCAGAAGAATCAGAAGAAGGAGAAGGAGAAGGTGAAGTCTGGAGGGTGAATCAGAAGAAGCAGAGGAAGGAGAAGGAGAAGGTGAAGTCTGGAGGTTGAATCAGAAGAAGCAGAATAAGGAGAAGGAGAAGGTGAAGTCTGGAGGATGAATCAGAAGAAGCAGAATAAGGAGAAGGAGAAGGTGAAGTCTGGAGGGTGAATCAGAAGAAGCAGAAGAAGGAGAAGGAGAAGGTGAAGTCTGGAGGGTGAATCAGAAGAAGTAGACGAAGGAGAAGGAGAAGGTGAAGTCTGGAGGGTGAATCAGAAGAAGCAGAAGAAGGAGAAGGAGAAGGTGAAGTCTGGAGGGTGAAGCAGAAGAAGCAGAAGAAGGAGAAGGAGAAGGTGAAGTCTGGAGGGTGAATCAGAAGAAGCAGAATAAGGAGAAGGAGAAGGTTAAGTCTGGAGGGTGAATCAGAAGAAGCAGAAGAAGGAGAAGGAGAAGGTGAAGTCTGGAGGGTGAATCAGAAGAAGTAGAAGAAGGAGAAGGAGAAGGTGAAGTCTGGAGGGTGAAGCAGAAGAAGTAGAAGAAGGAGAAGGAGAAGGTGAAGTCAGGAGGGTGAATCAGAAGAAGTAGAAGAAGGAGAAGGAGAAGGTGAAGTCAGGAGGGTGAATCAGAAGAAGCAGAAGAAGGAGATAGAGAAGGTGAAGTCTGAAGGGTGAATCAGAAGAATCAGAAGAAGGAGAAGGAGAAGGTGAAGTCTGGAGGGTGAAGCAGAAGAAGCAGAAGAAAGAGAAGGAGAAGGTGAAGTCTGGAGGGTGAAGCAGAAGAAACAGAAGAAGGAGAAGGAGAAGGTGAAGACTGGAGGGTGAATCAGAAGAAGTAGAAGAAGGAGAAGGAGAAGGTGAAGTCTGGAGGGTGAATCAGAAGAAGTAGAAGAAGGAGAAGGAGAAGGTGAAGTCTGGAGGGTGAATCAGAAGAAGCAGAAGAAGGAGAAGGAGAAGGTGAAGTCTGGAGGGTGAATCAGAAGAAGCAGAAGAAGGAGAAGGAGAAGATGAAGTCTGGAGGGTGAATCAGAAGAAGTAGAAGAAGGAGAAGGAGGAGGTGAGGTCTGGAGGGTGAATCAGAAGAAGCAGAAGAAGGAGAAGGAGAAGGTGAAGTCTGGAGGATGAATCAGAAGAAGGAGAAGAAGGAGAAGGAGAAGGTGAAGTCTGGAGGGTGAATCAGAAGAAGCAGAAGAAGGAGAAGGAGAAGGTGAAGTCAGGAGGGTGAATCAGAAGAAGCAGAAGAAGGAGAAGGAGAAGGTGAAGTTAGGAGGGAGAATCAGAAGAAGCAGAAGAAGGAGAAGGAGCAGGTGAAGTCAGGGGGGTGTAGCAGAAGAAGTAGAAGAAGGAGAAGGAGAAGGTGAAGTCAGGACGGTGAAGCAGAAGAATCAGAAGAAGGAGAAGGAGAAGTTGAAGTCTGGAGGGTGAATCAGAAGAAGCAGAAGAAAGAGAAGGAGAAGGTGAAGTCCGGAGGGTGAAGCAGAAGAAACAGAAGAAGGAGAAGGAGAAGGTGAAGACTGGAGGGTGAATCAGAAGAAGTAGAAGAAGGAGAAGGAGAAGGTGAAGTCTGGAGGGTGAATCAGAAGAAGTAGAAGAAGGAGAAGGAGAAGTTATAGTCTGGAGGGTGAATCAGAAGAAGCAGAAGAAGGAGAAGGAGAAGGTGAAGTCTGGAGGGTGAATCAGAAGAAGCAGAAGAAGGAGAAGGAGAAGATGAAGTCTGGAGGGTGAATCAGAAGAAGTAGAAGAAGGAGAAGGAGAAGGTGAAGTCTGGAGGGTGAATCAGAAGAAGTAGAAGAAGGAGAAGGAGAAGATGAAGTCTGGAGGGTGAATCAGAAGAAACAGAAGAAGGAGAAGGAGAAGGTGAAGTCTGGAGGGTGAATCAGAAGAAGTAGAAGAAGGAGAAGGAGAAGGTGTAGTCTGGAGGGTGAATCAGAAGAAGTAGACGAAGGAGAAGGAGAAGGTGAAGTCTGGAGGGTGAATCAGAAGAAGCAGAAGAAGGAGAAGGAGAAGGTGAAGTCTGGAGGGTGAATCAGATGAAGTAGAAGAAGGAGAAGGAGAAGGTGAAGTCTGGAGGGTGAATCAGAAGAAGCAGAAGAAGGAGAAGGAGAAGGTGAAGTCTGGAGGGTGAATCAGAAGAAGCAGAAGAAGGAGAAGGAGAAGGTGAAGTCTGGAGGGTGAATCAGAAGAAGTAGAAGAAGGAGAAGGAGAAGTTGAAGTCTGGAGGGTGAAGCAGAGGAAGTAGAAGATGGAGAAGGAGAAGGTGAAGTCAGGAGGGTGAATCAGAAGAAGTAGAAGAAGGAGAAGGAGAAGGTGAAGTCAGGAGGGTAAATCAGAAGAAGCAGAAGATGGAGAAGGAGAAGGTGAAGTCTGGAGGGTGAATCAGAAGAATCAGAAGAAGGAGAAGGAGAAGGTGAAGTCTGGAGGGTGAATCAGAAGAAGCAGAGGAAGGAGAAGGAGAAGGTGAAGTCTGGAGGTTGAATCAGAAGAAGCAGAATAAGGAGAAGGAGAAGGTGAAGTCTGGAGGGTGAATCAGAAGAAGCAGAATAAGGAGAAGGAGAAGGTGAAGTCTGGAGGGTGAATCAGAAGAAGCAGAAGAAGGAGAAGGAGAAGGTGAAGTCTGGAGGGTGAATCAGAAGAAGTAGACGAAGGAGAAGGAGAAGGTGAAGTCTGGAGGGTGAATCAGAAGAAGCAGAAGAAGGAGAAGGAGAAGGTGAAGTCTGGAGGGTGAATCAGATGAAGTAGAAGAAGGAGAAGGAGAAGGTGAAGTCTGGAGGGTGAATCAGAAGAAGCAGAAGAAGGAGAAGGAGAAGGTGAAGTCTGGAGGGTGAATCAGAAGAAGCAGAAGAAGGAGAAGGAGAAGGTGAAGTCTGGAGGGTGAATCAGAAGAAGTAGAAGAAGGAGAAGGAGAAGTTGAAGTCTGGAGGGTGATGCAGAGGAAGTAGAAGATGGAGAAGGAGAAGGTGAAGTCAGGAGGGTGAAACAGAAGAAGTAGAAGAAGGAGAAGGAGAAGGTGAAGTCAGGAGGGTGAATCAGAAGAAGCAGAAGATGGAGAAGGAGAAGGTGAAGTCTGGAGGGTGAATCAGAAGAATCAGAAGAAGGAGAAGGAGAAGGTGAAGTCTGGAGGGTGAATCAGAAGAAGCAGAGGAAGGAGAAGGAGAAGGTGAAGTCTGGAGGGTGAATCAGAAGAAGCAGAATAAGGAGAAGGAGAAGGTGAAGTCTGGAGGGTGAATCAGAAGAAGCAGAATAAAGAGAAGGAGAAGGTGAAGTCTGGAGGGTGAATCAGAAGAAGCAGAAGAAGGAGAAGGAGAAGGTGAAGTCTGGAGGGTGAATCAGAAGAAGCAGAAGAAGGAGAAGGAGAAGGTGAAGTCTGGAGGGTGAAGCAGAAGAAGCAGAAGAAGGAGAAGGAGAAGGTGAAGTCAGGAGGGTGAATCAGAAGAAGTAGAAGAAGGAGAAAGAGAAGGTGAAGTCAGGAGGGTGAAGCAGAAGAAGCAGAAGAAGGAGAAGGAGAAGGTGAAGTCTGGAGGGTGAATCAGAAGAATCAGAAGAAGGAGAAGGAGAAGGTGAAGTCTGGAGGGTGAATCAGAAGAAGCAGAAGAAAGAGAAGGAGAAGGTGAAGTCTGGAGGGTGAAGCAGAAGAAACAGAAGAAGGAGAAGGAGAAGGTGAAGACTGGAGGGTGAATCAGAAGAAGTAGAAGAAGGAGAAGGAGAAGGTGAAGTCTGGAGGGTGAATAAGAAGAAGTAGAAGAAGGAGAAGGAGAAGGTGAAGTCTGGAGGGTGAATCAGAAGAAGCAGAAGAAGGAGAAGGAGAAGGTGAAGTCTGGAGGGTGAATCAGAAGAAGCAGAAGAAGGAGAAGGAGAAGATGAAGTCTAGAGGGTGAATCGGAAGAAGTAGAAGAAGGAGAAGGAGAAGGTGAAGTCTGGAGGGTGAATCAGAAGAAGTAGAAGAAGGAGAAGGAGAAGTTGAAGTCTGGAGGGTGAATCAGAAGAAGCAGAAGAAGGAGAAGGAGAAGGTGAAGTCTGGAGGGTGAATCAGAAGAAGCAGAAGAAGGAGAAGGAGAAGATGAAGTCTGGAGGGTGAATCAGAAGAAGTAGAAGAAGGAGAAGGAGAAGGTGAAGTCTGGAGGGTGAATCAGAAGAAGTAGAAGAAGGAGAAGGAGAAGATGAAGTCTGGAGGGTGAATCAGAAGAAACAGAAGATGGAGAAGGAGAAGGTGAAGTCTGGAGGGTGAATCAGAAGAAGTAGAAGAAGGAGAAGGAGAAGGTGTAGTCTGGAGGGTGAATCAGAAGAAGTAGACGAAGGAGAAGGAGAAGGTGAAGTCTGGAGGGTGAATCAGAAGAAGCAGAAGAAGGAGAAGGAGAAGGTGAAGTCTGGAGGGTGAATCAGAAGAAGTAGAAGAAGGAGAAGGAGAAGGTGAAGTCTGGAGGGTGAATCAGAAGAAGCAGAAGAAGGAGAAGGAGAAGGTGAAGTCTGGAGGGTGAATCAGAAGAAGTAGAAGAAGGAGAAGGAGAAGTTGAAGTCTGGAGGGTGAAGCAGAAGAAGTAGAAGAAGGAGAAGGAGAAGGTGAAGTCAGGAGGGTGAATCAGAAGAAGTAGAAGAAGGAGAAGGAGAAGGTGAAGTCAGGAGGGTGAATCAGAAGAAGCAGAAGAATGAGATAGAGAAGGTGAAGTCTGGAGGGTGAATCAGAAGAATCAGAAGAAGGAGAAGTAGAAGGTGAAGTCTGGAGTGTGAAGCAGAAGAAGCAGAAGAAAGAGAAGGAGAAGGTGAAGTCTGGAGGGTGAAGCAGAAGAAACAGAAGAAGGAGAAGGAGAAGGTGAAGACTGGAGGGTGAATCAGAAGAAGTAGAAGAAGGAAAAGGAGAAGGTGAAGTCTGGAGGGTGAATCAGAAGAAGTAGAAGAAGGAGAAGGAGAAGGTGAAGTCTGGAGGGTGAATCAGAAGAAGCAGAAGAAGGAGAAGGAGAAGGTGAAGTCTGGAGGGTGAATCAGAAGAAGCAGAAGAAGGAGAAGGAGAAGATGAAGTCTGGAGGGTGAATCAGAAGAAGTAGAAGAAGGAGAAGGAGAAGGTGAGGTCTGGAGGGTGAATCAGAAGAAGCAGAAAAGGAGAAGGAGAAGGTGAAGTCTGGAGGGTGAATCAGAAGAAGCAGAAGAAGGAGAAGGAGAAGGTGAAGTCTGGAGGGTGAATCAGAAGAAGCAGAAGAAGGAGAAGGAGAAGGTGAAGTCAGGAGGGTGAATCAGAAGAAGCAGAAGAAGGAGAAGGAGAAGGTGAAGTTAGGAGGGTGAATCAGAAGAAGCAGAAGAAGGAGAAGGAGCAGGTGAAGTCAGGGGGGTGTAGCAGAAGAAGTAGAAGAAGGAGAAGGAGAAGGTGAAGTCAGGACGGTGAAGCAGATGAAGCAGAAGAAGGAGAAGGAGAAGGTGAAGCCTGGAGGGCGCAGCAGAAGAAGCAGAAGAAGGAGAAGGAGAAGGTGAAGTCTGGAGTGTGAAGCAGAAGAAGCAGAAGAAGGAGAAGGAGAAGGTGAAGTCTGGAGGGTGAATCAGAAGAAGCAGAATAAGGAGAAGGAGAAGGTGAAGTCTGGAGGGTGAATCAAAAGAAGCAGAAGAAGGAGAAGGAGAAGGTGAAGTCTGGAGGGTGAATCAGAAGAAGTAGACGAAGGAGAAGGAGAAGGTGAAGTCTGGAGGGTGAATCAGAAGGAGCAGAAGAAGGAGAAGGAGAAGGTGAAGTCTGGAGGGTGAATCAGATGAAGTAGAAGAAGGAGAAGGAGAAGGTGAAGTCTGGAGGGTGAATCAGAAGAAGCAGAAGAAGGAGAAGGAGAAGGTGAAGTCTGGAGGGTGAATCAGAAGAAGCAGAAGAAGGAGAAGGAGAAGGTGAAGTCTGGAGGGTGAATCAGAAGAAGTAGAAGAAGGAGAAGGAGAAGTTGAAGTCTGGAGGGTGAAGCAGAGGAAGTAGAAGATGGAGAAGGAGAAGGTGAAGTCAGGAGGGTGAATCAGAAGAAGTAGAAGAAGGAGAAGGAGAAGGTGAAGTCAGGAGGGTGAATCAGAAGAAGCAGAAGATGGAGAAGGAGAAGGTGAAGTCTGGAGGGTGAATCAGAAGAATCAGAAGAAGGAGAAGGAGAAGGTGAAGTCTGGAGGGTGAATCAGAAGAAGCAGAGGAAGGAGAAGGAGAAGGTGAAGTCTGGAGGGTGAATCAGAAGAAGCAGAATAAGGAGAAGGAGAAGGTGAAGTCTGGAGGGTGAATCAGAAGAAGCAGAATAAGGAGAAGGAGAAGGTGAAGTCTGGAGGGTGAATCAGAAGAAGCAGAAGAAGGAGAAGGAGAAGGTGAAGTCTGGAGGGTGAATCAGAAGAAGCAGAAGAAGGAGAAGGAGAAGGTGAAGTCTGGAGGGTGAAGCAGAAGAAGCAGAAGAAGGAGAAGGAGAAGGTGAAGTCAGGAGGGTGAATCAGAAGAAGTAGAAGAAGGAGAAGGAGAAGGTGAAGTCAGGAGGGTGAAGCAGAAGAAGCAGAAGAAGGAGAAGGAGAAGGTGAAGTCTGGAGGGTGAATCAGAAGAATCAGAAGAAGGAGAAGGAGAAGGTGAAGTCTGGAGGGTGAATCAGAAGAAGCAGAAGAAAGAGAAGGAGAAGGTGAAGTCTGGAGGGTGAAGCAGAAGAAACAGAAGAAGGAGAAGGAGAAGGTGAAGACTGGAGGGTGAATCAGAAGAAGTAGAAGAAGGAGAAGGAGAAGGTGAAGTCTGGAGGGTGAATCAGAAGAAGTAGAAGAAGGAGAAGGAGAAGGTGAAGTCTGGAGGGTGAATCAGAAGAAGCAGAAGAAGGAGAAGGAGAAGGTGAAGTCTGGAGGGTGAATCAGAAGAAGCAGAAGAAGGAGAAGGAGAAGATGAAGTCTGGAGGGTGAATCGGAAGAAGTAGAAGAAGGAGAAGGAGAAGGTGAAGTCTGGAGGGTGAATCAGAAGAAGTAGAAGAAGGAGAAGGAGAAGTTGAAGTCTGGAGGGTGAATCAGAAGAAGCAGAAGAAGGAGAAGGAGAAGGTGAAGTCTGGAGGGTGAATCAGAAGAAGCAGAAGAAGGAGAAGGAGAAGATGAAGTCTGGAGGGTGAATCAGAAGAAGTAGAAGAAGGAGAAGGAGAAGGTGAAGTCTGGAGGGTGAATCAGAAGAAGTAGAAGAAGGAGAAGGAGAAGATGAAGTCTGGAGGGTGAATCAGAAGAAACAGAAGATGGAGAAGGAGAAGGTGAAGTCTGGAGGGTGAATCAGAAGAAGTAGAAGAAGGAGAAGGAGAAGGTGTAGTCTGGAGGGTGAATCAGAAGAAGTAGACGAAGGAGAAGGAGAAGGTGAAGTCTGGAGGGTGAATCAGAAGAAGCAGAAGAAGGAGAAGGAGAAGGTGAAGTCTGGAGGGTGAATCAGAAGAAGTAGAAGAAGGAGAAGGAGAAGGTGAAGTCTGGAGGGTGAATCAGAAGAAGCAGAAGAAGGAGAAGGAGAAGGTGAAGTCTGGAGGGTGAATCAGAAGAAGCAGAAGAAGGAGAAGGAGAAGGTGAAGTCTGGAGGGTGAATCATAAGAAGTAGAAGAAGGAGAAGGAGAAGTTGAAGTCTGGAGGGTGAAGCAGAAGAAGTAGAAGAAGGAGAAGGAGAAGGTGAAGTCAGGAGGGTGAATCAGAAGAAGTAGAAGAAGGAGAAGGAGAAGGTGAAGTCAGGAGGGTGAATCAGAAGAAGCAGAAGAAGGAGATAGAGAAGGTGAAGTCTGGAGGGTGAATCAGAAGAATCAGAAGAAGGAGAAGGAGAAGGTGAAGTCTGGAGGGTGAAGCAGAAGAAGCAGAAGAAAGAGAAGGAGAAGGTGAAGTCTGGAGGGTGAAGCAGAAGAAACAGAAGAAGGAGAAGGAGAAGGTGAAGACTGGAGGGTGAATCAGAAGAAGTAGAAGAAGGAGAAGGAGAAGGTGAAGTCTGGAGGGTGAATCAGAAGAAGTAGAAGAAGGAGAAGGAGAAGGTGAAGTCTGGAGGGTGAATCAGAAGAAGCAGAAGAAGGAGAAGGAGAAGGTGAAGTCTGGAGGGTGAATCAGAAGAAGCAGAAGAAGGAGAAGGAGAAGATGAAGTCTGGAGGGTGAATCAGAAGAAGTAGAAGAAGGAGAAGGAGAAGGTGAGGTCTGGAGGGTGAATCAGAAGAAGCAGAAGAAGGAGAAGGAGAAGGTGAAGTCTGGAGGGTGAATCAGAAGAAGCAGAAGAAGGAGAAGGAGAAGGTGAAGTCTGGAGGGTGAATCAGAAGAAGCAGAAGAAGGAGAAGGAGAAGGTGAAGTCAGGAGGGTGAATCAGAAGAAGCAGAAGAAGGAGAAGAAGAAGGTGAAGTTAGGAGGGTGAATCAGAAGAAGCAGAAGAAGGAGAAGGAGCAGGTGAAGTCAGGGGGGTGTAGCAGAAGAAGTAGAAGAAGGAGAAGGAGAAGGTGAAGTCAGGACGGTGAAGCAGATGAAGCAGAAGAAGGAGAAGGAGAAGGTGAAGCCTGGAGGGCGCAGCAGAAGAAGCAGAAGAAGGAGAAGGAGAAGGTGAAGTCTGGAGTGTGAAGCAGAAGAAGCAGAAGAAGGAGAAGAAGAAGGTGAAGTCTGGAGGGCGCAGCAGAAGAAGCAGAAGAAGGAGAATGAGAAGGTGAAGTCTGGAGGGTGAATCAGAAGAAGCAGAAGAAGGAGAAGGAGAAGGTGAAGTCTGGAGGTTGAATCAGAAGACGTAGAAGAAGGAGAAGGAGAAGGTGAAGTCTGGAGGGTGAAGCAGAAGAAGTAGAAGAAGGAGAAGGAGAAGGTGAAGTCAGGAGGGTGAATCAGAAGAAGTAGAAGAAGGAGAAGGAGAAGGTGAAGTCAGGAGGGTGAATCAGAAGAATCAGAAGAAGGAGAAGGAGAAGGTGAAGTCTGGAGGGTGAATCAGAAGAAGCAGAAGAAAGAGAAGGAGAAGGTGAAGTCTGGAGGGTGAAGCAGAAGAAACAGAAGAAGGAGAAGGAGAAGGTGAAGACTGGAGGGTGAATCAGAAGAAGTAGAAGAAGGAGAAGGAGAAGGTGAAGTCTGGAGGGTGAATCAGAAGAAGTAGAAGAAGGAGAAGGAGAAGTTGAAGTCTGGAGGGTGAATCAGAAGAAGCAGAAGAAGGAGAAGGAGAAGGTGAAGTCTGGAGGGTGAATCAGAAGAAGCAGAAGAAGGAGAAGGAGAAGATGAAGTCTGGAGGGTGAATCAGAAGAAGTAGAAGAAGGAGAAGGAGAAGGTGAAGTCTGGAGGGTGAATCAGAAGAAGTAGAAGAAGGAGAAGGAGAAGATGAAGTCTGGAGGGTGAATCAGAAGAAACAGAAGAAGGAGAAGGAGAAGGTGAAGTCTGGAGGGTGAATCAGAAGAAGTAGAAGAAGGAGAAGGAGAAGGTGTAGTCTGGAGGGTGAATCAGAAGAAGTAGACGAAGGAGAAGGAGAAGGTGAAGTCTGGAGGGTGAATCAGAAGAAGCAGAAGAAGGAGAAGGAGAAGGTGAAGTCAGGAGGGTGAATCAGAAGAAGCAGAAGAAGGAGAAGGAGAAGGTGAAGTTAGGAGGGTGAATCAGAAGAAGCAGAAGAAGGAGAAGGAGCAGGTGAAGTCAGGGGGGTGTAGCAGAAGAAGTAGAAGAAGGAGAAGGAGAAGGTGAAGTCAGGACGGTGAAGCAGATGAAGCAGAAGAAGGAGAAGGAGAAGGTGAAGCCTGGAGGGCGCAGCAGAAGAAGCAGAAGAAGGAGAAGAAGAAGGTGAAGTCTGGAGTGTGAAGCAGAAGAAGCAGAAGAAGGAGAAGAAGAAGGTGAAGTCTGGAGGGCGCAGCAGAAGAAGCAGAAGAAGGAGAATGAGAAGGTGAAGTCTGGAGGGTGAATCAGAAGAAGCAGAAGAAGGAGAAGGAGAAGGTGAAGTCTGGAGGTTGAATCAGAAGACGTAGAAGAAGGAGAAGGAGAAGGTGAAGTCTGGAGGGTGAAGCAGAAGAAGTAGAAGAAGGAGAAGGAGAAGGTGAAGTCAGGAGGGTGAATCAGAAGAAGTAGAAGAAGGAGAAGGAGAAGGTGAAGTCAGGAGGGTGAATCAGAAGAATCAGAAGAAGGAGAAGGAGAAGGTGAAGTCTGGAGGGTGAATCAGAAGAAGCAGAAGAAAGAGAAGGAGAAGGTGAAGTCTGGAGGGTGAAGCAGAAGAAACAGAAGAAGGAGAAGGAGAAGGTGAAGACTGGAGGGTGAATCAGAAGAAGTAGAAGAAGGAGAAGGAGAAGGTGAAGTCTGGAGGGTGAATCAGAAGAAGTAGAAGAAGGAGAAGGAGAAGTTGAAGTCTGGAGGGTGAATCAGAAGAAGCAGAAGAAGGAGAAGGAGAAGGTGAAGTCTGGAGGGTGAATCAGAAGAAGCAGAAGAAGGAGAAGGAGAAGATGAAGTCTGGAGGGTGAATCAGAAGAAGTAGAAGAAGGAGAAGGAGAAGGTGAAGTCTGGAGGGTGAATCAGAAGAAGTAGAAGAAGGAGAAGGAGAAGATGAAGTCTGGAGGGTGAATCAGAAGAAACAGAAGAAGGAGAAGGAGAAGGTGAAGTCTGGAGGGTGAATCAGAAGAAGTAGAAGAAGGAGAAGGAGAAGGTGTAGTCTGGAGGGTGAATCAGAAGAAGTAGACGAAGGAGAAGGAGAAGGTGAAGTCTGGAGGGTGAATCAGAAGAAGCAGAAGAAGGAGAAGGAGAAGGTGAAGTCTGGAGGGTGAATCAGATGAAGTAGAAGAAGGAGAAGGAGAAGGTGATGTCTGGAGGGTGAATCAGAAGAAGCAGAAGAAGGAGAAGGAGAAGGTGAAGTCTGGAGGGTGAATCAGAAGAAGCAGAAGAAGTAGAAGGAGAAGGTGAAGTCTGGAGGGTGAATCAGAAGAAGTAGAAGAAGGAGAAGGAGAAGTTGAAGTCTGGAGGGTGAAGCAGAAGAAGTAGAAGATGGAGAAGGAGAAGGTGAAGTCAGGAGGGTGAAGCAGAAGAAGTAGAAGAAGGAGAAGGAGAAGGTGAAGTCAGGAGGGTGAATCAGAAGAAGCAGAAGATGGAGAAGGAGAAGGTGAAGTCTGGAGGGTGAATCAGAAGAATCAGAAGAAGGAGAAGGAGAAGGTGAAGTCTGGAGGGTGAATCAGAAGAAGCAGAGGAAGGAGAAGGAGAAGGTGAAGTCTGGAGGGTGAATCAGAAGAAGCAGAATAAGGAGAAGGAGAAGGTGAAGTCTGGAGGGTGAATCAGAAGAAGCAGAATAAGGAGAAGGAGAAGGTGAAGTCTGGAGGGTGAATCAGAAGAAGCAGAAGAAGGAGAAGGAGAAGGTGAAGTCTGGAGGGTGAATCAGAAGAAGCAGAAGAAGGAGAAGGAGAAGGTGAAGTCTGGAGGGTGAAGCAGAAGAAGTAGAAGAAGGAGAAGGAGAAGCTGAACTCAGGAGGGTGAATCAGAAGAAGTAGAAGAAGGAGAAGGAGAAGGTGAAGTCAGGAGGGTGAATCAGAAGAAGCAGAAGAAGGAGAAGGAGAAGGTGAAGTCTGGAGGGTGAAACAGAAGAATCAGAAGAAGGAGAAGGAGAAGGTGAAGTCGGGAGGGTGAATCAGAAGAAGCAGAAGAAAGAGAAGGAGAAGGTGAAGTCTGGAGGCTGAAGCAGAAGAAACAGAAGAAGGAGAAGGAGAAGGTGAAGACTGGAGGGTGAATCAGAAGAAGTAGAAGAAGGAGAAGGAGAAGGTGAAGTCTGGAGGGTGAATTAGAAGAAGGAGAAGGAGAAGGTGAAGTCTGGAGTGTGAATCAGAAGAAGCAGAAGAAGGAGAAGGAGAAGGTGAAGTCTGGATGGTGAATCAGAAGAAGCAGAAGAAGGAGAAGGAGAAGATGAAGTCTGGAGGGTGAATCGGAAGAAGTAGAAGAAGGAGAAGGAGAAGGTGAAGTCTGGAGGGTGAATCAGAAGAAGTAGAAGAAGGAGAAGGAGAAGTTGAAGTCTGGAGGGTGAATCAGAAGAAGCAGAAGAAGGAGAAGGAGAAGGTGAAGTCTGGAGGGTGAATCAGAAGAAGCAGAAGAAGGAGAAGGAGAAGATGAAGTCTGGAGGGTGAATCAGAAGAAGTAGAAGAAGGAGAAGGAGAAGGTGAAGTCTGGAGGGTGAATCAGAAGAAGTAGAAGAAGGAGAAGGAGAAGATGAAGTCTGGAGGGTGAATCAGAAGAAACAGAAGAAGGAGGAGGAGAAGGTGAAGTCTGGAGGGTGAATCAGAAGAAGTAGAAGAAGGAGAAGGAGAAGGTGTAGTCTGGAGGGTGAATCAGAAGAAGTAGACGAAGGAGAAGGAGAAGGTGAAGTCTGGAGGGTGAATCAGAAGAAGCAGAAGAAGGAGAAGGAGAAGGTGAAGTCTGGAGGGTGAATCAGAAGAAGTAGAAGAAGGAGAAGGAGAAGGTGAAGTCTGGAGGGTGAATCAGAAGAAGCAGAAGAAGGAGAAGGAGAAGATGAAGTCTGGAGGGTGAAGCAGAAGAAGCAGAAGAAAGAGAAGGAGAAGGTGAAGTCTGGAGGGTGAAGCAGAAGAAACAGAAGAAGGAGAAGGAGAAGGTGAAGTCTGGAGGGTGAAGCAGAAGAAGTAGAAGAAGGAGAAGGAGAAGCTGAAGTCAGGAGGGTGAATCAGAAGAAGTAGAAGAAGGAGAAGGAGAAGGTGAAGTCAGGAGGGTGAATCAGAAGAAGCAGAAGAAGGAGAAGGAGAAGGTGAAGTCTGGAGGGTGAAACAGAAGAATCAGAAGAAGGAGAAGGAGAAGGTGAAGTCTGGAGGGTGAATCAGAAGAAGCAGAAGAAAGAGAAGGAGAAGGTGAAGTCTGGAGGGTGAAGCAGAAGAAACAGAAGAAGGAGAAGGAGAAGGTGAAGATTGGAGGGTGAATCAGAAGAAGTAGAAGAAGGAGAAGGAGAAGGTGAAGTCTGGAGGGTGAATCAGAAGAAGTAGAAGAAGGAGAAGGAGAAGGTGAAGTCTGGAAGGTGAATCAGAAGAAGCAGAAGAAGGAGAAGGAGAAGGTGAAGTCTGGAGGGTGAATCAGAAGAAGCAGAAGAAGGAGAAGGAGAAGATGAAGTCTGGAGGGTGAATCGGAAGAAGTAGAAGAAGGAGAAGGAGAAGGTGAAGTCTGGAGGGTGAATCAGAAGAAGTAGAAGAAGGAGAAGGAGAAGTTGAAGTCTGGAGGGTGAGTCAGAAGAAGCAGAAGAAGGAGAAGGAGAAGGTGAAGTCTGGAGGGTGAATCAGAAGAAGCAGAAGAAGGAGAAGGAGAAGATGAAGTCTGGAGGGTGAATCAGAAGAAGTAGAAGAAGGAGAAGGAGAAGGTGAAGTCTGGAGGGTGAATCAGAAGAAGTAGAAGAAGGAGAAGGAGAAGATGAAGTCTGGAGGGTGAATCAGAAGAAACAGAAGAAGGAGGAGGAGAAGGTGAAGTCTGGAGGGTGAATCAGAAGAAGTAGAAGAAGGAGAAGGAGAAGGTGTAGTCTGGAGGGTGAATCAGAAGAAGTAGACGAAGGAGAAGGAGAAGGTGAAGTCTGGAGGGTGAATCAGAAGAAGCAGAAGAAGGAGAAGGAGAAGGTGAAGTCTGGAGGGTGAATCAGAAGAAGTAGAAGAAGGAGAAGGAGAAGGTGAAGTCTGGAGGGTGAATCAGAAGAAGCAGAAGAAGGAGAAGGAGAAGGTGAAGTCTGGAGGGTGAATCAGAAGAAGCAGAAGAAGGAGAAGGAGAAGGTGAAGTCTGGAGGGTGAATCAGAAGAAGTAGAAGAAGGAGAAGGAGAAGTTGAAGTCTGGAGGGTGAAGCAGATAAGTGGAAGATGGAGAAGGAGAAGGTGAAGTCAGGAGGGTGAATCAGAAGAAGTAGAAGAAGGAGAAGGAGAAGGTGAAGTCAGGAGGGTGAATCAGAAGAAGCAGAAGATGGAGAAGGAGAAGGTGAAGTCTGGAGGGTGAATCAGAAGAATCAGAAGAAGGAGAAGGAGAAGGAGAAGTCTGGAGGGTGAATCAGAAGAAGCAAAGGAAGGAGAAGGAGAAGGTGAAGTCTGGAGGGTGAATCAGAAGAAGCAGAATAAGGAGAAGGAGAAGGTGAAGTCTGGAGGGTGACTCAGAAGAAGCAGAATAAGGAGAAGGAGAAGGTGAAGTCTGGAGGGTGAATCAGAAGAAGCAGAAGAAGGAGAAGGAGAAGGTGAAGTCTGGAGGGTGAATCAGAAGAAGTAGAAGAAGGAGAAGGAGAAGGTGAAGTCTGGAGGGTGAAGCAGAAGAAGTAGAAGAAGGAGAAGGAGAAGGTGAAGTCAGGAGGGTGAATCAGAAGAAGTAGAAGAAGGAGAAGGAGAAGGTGAATTCAGGAGGGTGAATCAGAAGAAGCAGAAGAAGGAGAAGGAGAAGGTGAAGTCTGGAGGGTGAATCAGAAGAATCAGAAGAAGGAGAAGGAGAAGGTGAAGTCTGGAGGGTGAATCAGAAGAAGCAGAAGAAAGAGAAGGAGAAGGTGAAGTCTGGAGGGTGAATCAGAAGAAGCAGAAGAAGGAGAAGGAGAAAATGAAGTCTGGAGGGTGAATCAGAAGAAGTAGAAGAAGGAGAAGGAGAAGGTGAAGTCTGGAGGGTGAATCAGAAGTAGTAGAAGAAGGAGAAGGAGAAGGTGAAGTCTGGAGGGTGAATCAGAAGAAACAGAAGAAGGAGAAGGAGAAGGTGAAGTCTGGAGGGTGAATCAGAAGAAGTAGAAGAAGGAGAAGGAGAAGGTGTAGTCTGGAGGGTGAATCAGAAGAAGTAGACGAAGGAGAAGGAGAAGGTGAAGTCTGGAGGGTGAATCAGAAGAAGTAGAAGAAGGAGAAGGAGAAGGTGAAGTCAGGAGGGTGAATCAGAAGAAGCAGAAGATGGAGAAGGAGAAGGTGAAGTCTGGAGGGTGAATCAGAAGAATCAGAAGAAGGAGAAGGAGAAGGTGAAGTCTGGAGGGTGAATCAGAAGAAGCAAAGGAAGGAGAAGGAGAAGGTGAAGTCTGGAGGGTGAATCAGAAGAAGCAGAATAAGGAGAAGGAGAAGGTGAAGTCTGGAGGGTGACTCAGAAGAAGCAGAATAAGGAGAAGGAGAAGGTGAAGTCTGGAGGGTGAATCAGAAGAAGCAGAAGAAGGAGAAGGAGAAGGTGAAGTCTGGAGGGTGAATCAGAAGAAGTAGAAGAAGGAGAAGGAGAAGGTGAAGTCTGGAGGGTGAAGCAGAAGAAGTAGAAGAAGGAGAAGGTGAAGTCAGGAGGATGAATCAGAAGAAGTAGAAGAAGGAGAAGGAGAAGGTGAAGTCAGGAGGGTGAATCAGAAGAAGCAGAAGAAGGAGAAGGAGAAGGTGAAGTCTGGAGGGTGAATCAGAAGAATCAGAAGAAGGAGAAGGAGAAGGTGAAGTCTGGAGGGTGAATCAGAAGAAGCAGAAGAAAGAGAAGGAGAAGGTGAAGTCTGGAGGGTGAAGCAGAAGAAACAGAAGAAGGAGAAGGAGAAGGTGAAGACTGGAGGGTGAATCAGAAGAAGTAGAAGAAGGAGAAGGAGAAGGTGAAGTCTGGAGGGTGAATCAGAAGAAGTAGAAGAAGGAGAAGGAGAAGGTGAAGTCTGGAGGGTGAATCAGAAGAAGCAGAAGAAGGAGAAGGAGAAGGTGAAGTCTGGAGGGTGAATCAGAAGAAGCAGAAGAAGGAGAAGGAGAAAATGAAGTCTGGAGGGTGAATCAGAAGAAGTAGAAGAAGGAGAAGGAGAAGGTGAAGTCTGGAGGGTGAATCAGAAGAAGTAGAAGAAGGAGAAGGAGAAGGTGAAGTCTGGAGGGTGAATCAGAAGAAGCAGAAGAAGGAGAAGGAGAAGATGAAGTCTGGAGGGTGAAGCAGAAGAAGCAGAAGAAAGAGAAGGAGAAGGTGAAGTCTGGAGGGTGAAGCAGAAGAAACAGAAGAAGGAGAAGGAGAAGGTGAAGTCTGGAGGGTGAAGCAGAAGAAGTAGAAGAAGGAGAAGGAGAAGCTGAAGTCAGGAGGGTGAATCAGAAGAAGTAGAAGAAGGAGAAGGAGAAGGTGAAGTCAGGAGGGTGAATCAGAAGAAGCAGAAGAAGGAGAAGGAGAAGGTGAAGTCTGGAGGGTGAAACAGAAGAATCAGAAGAAGGAGAAGGAGAAGGTGAAGTCTGGAGGGTGAATCAGAAGAAGCAGAAGAAAGAGAAGGAGAAGGTGAAGTCTGGAGGGTGAAGCAGAAGAAACAGAAGAAGGAGAAGGAGAAGGTGAAGATTGGAGGGTGAATCAGAAGAAGTAGAAGAAGGAGAAGGAGAAGGTGAAGTCTGGAGGGTGAATCAGAAGAAGTAGAAGAAGGAGAAGGAGAAGGTGAAGTCTGGAAGGTGAATCAGAAGAAGCAGAAGAAGGAGAAGGAGAAGGTGAAGTCTGGAGGGTGAATCAGAAGAAGCAGAAGAAGGAGAAGGAGAAGATGAAGTCTGGAGGGTGAATCGGAAGAAGTAGAAGAAGGAGAAGGAGAAGGTGAAGTCTGGAGGGTGAATCAGAAGAAGTAGAAGAAGGAGAAGGAGAAGTTGAAGTCTGGAGGGTGAGTCAGAAGAAGCAGAAGAAGGAGAAGGAGAAGGTGAAGTCTGGAGGGTGAATCAGAAGAAGCAGAAGAAGGAGAAGGAGAAGATGAAGTCTGGAGGGTGAATCAGAAGAAGTAGAAGAAGGAGAAGGAGAAGGTGAAGTCTGGAGGGTGAATCAGAAGAAGTAGAAGAAGGAGAAGGAGAAGATGAAGTCTGGAGGGTGAATCAGAAGAAACAGAAGAAGGAGGAGGAGAAGGTGAAGTCTGGAGGGTGAATCAGAAGAAGTAGAAGAAGGAGAAGGAGAAGGTGTAGTCTGGAGGGTGAATCAGAAGAAGTAGACGAAGGAGAAGGAGAAGGTGAAGTCTGGAGGGTGAATCAGAAGAAGCAGAAGAAGGAGAAGGAGAAGGTGAAGTCTGGAGGGTGAATCAGAAGAAGTAGAAGAAGGAGAAGGAGAAGGTGAAGTCTGGAGGGTGAATCAGAAGAAGCAGAAGAAGGAGAAGGAGAAGGTGAAGTCTGGAGGGTGAATCAGAAGAAGCAGAAGAAGGAGAAGGAGAAGGTGAAGTCTGGAGGGTGAATCAGAAGAAGTAGAAGAAGGAGAAGGAGAAGTTGAAGTCTGGAGGGTGAAGCAGATAAGTGGAAGATGGAGAAGGAGAAGGTGAAGTCAGGAGGGTGAATCAGAAGAAGTAGAAGAAGGAGAAGGAGAAGGTGAAGTCAGGAGGGTGAATCAGAAGAAGCAGAAGATGGAGAAGGAGAAGGTGAAGTCTGGAGGGTGAATCAGAAGAATCAGAAGAAGGAGAAGGAGAAGGAGAAGTCTGGAGGGTGAATCAGAAGAAGCAAAGGAAGGAGAAGGAGAAGGTGAAGTCTGGAGGGTGAATCAGAAGAAGCAGAATAAGGAGAAGGAGAAGGTGAAGTCTGGAGGGTGACTCAGAAGAAGCAGAATAAGGAGAAGGAGAAGGTGAAGTCTGGAGGGTGAATCAGAAGAAGCAGAAGAAGGAGAAGGAGAAGGTGAAGTCTGGAGGGTGAATCAGAAGAAGTAGAAGAAGGAGAAGGAGAAGGTGAAGTCTGGAGGGTGAAGCAGAAGAAGTAGAAGAAGGAGAAGGAGAAGGTGAAGTCAGGAGGGTGAATCAGAAGAAGTAGAAGAAGGAGAAGGAGAAGGTGAATTCAGGAGGGTGAATCAGAAGAAGCAGAAGAAGGAGAAGGAGAAGGTGAAGTCTGGAGGGTGAATCAGAAGAATCAGAAGAAGGAGAAGGAGAAGGTGAAGTCTGGAGGGTGAATCAGAAGAAGCAGAAGAAAGAGAAGGAGAAGGTGAAGTCTGGAGGGTGAATCAGAAGAAGCAGAAGAAGGAGAAGGAGAAAATGAAGTCTGGAGGGTGAATCAGAAGAAGTAGAAGAAGGAGAAGGAGAAGGTGAAGTCTGGAGGGTGAATCAGAAGTAGTAGAAGAAGGAGAAGGAGAAGGTGAAGTCTGGAGGGTGAATCAGAAGAAACAGAAGAAGGAGAAGGAGAAGGTGAAGTCTGGAGGGTGAATCAGAAGAAGTAGAAGAAGGAGAAGGAGAAGGTGTAGTCTGGAGGGTGAATCAGAAGAAGTAGACGAAGGAGAAGGAGAAGGTGAAGTCTGGAGGGTGAATCAGAAGAAGTAGAAGAAGGAGAAGGAGAAGGTGAAGTCAGGAGGGTGAATCAGAAGAAGCAGAAGATGGAGAAGGAGAAGGTGAAGTCTGGAGGGTGAATCAGAAGAATCAGAAGAAGGAGAAGGAGAAGGTGAAGTCTGGAGGGTGAATCAGAAGAAGCAAAGGAAGGAGAAGGAGAAGGTGAAGTCTGGAGGGTGAATCAGAAGAAGCAGAATAAGGAGAAGGAGAAGGTGAAGTCTGGAGGGTGACTCAGAAGAAGCAGAATAAGGAGAAGGAGAAGGTGAAGTCTGGAGGGTGAATCAGAAGAAGCAGAAGAAGGAGAAGGAGAAGGTGAAGTCTGGAGGGTGAATCAGAAGAAGTAGAAGAAGGAGAAGGAGAAGGTGAAGTCTGGAGGGTGAAGCAGAAGAAGTAGAAGAAGGAGAAGGTGAAGTCAGGAGGATGAATCAGAAGAAGTAGAAGAAGGAGAAGGAGAAGGTGAAGTCAGGAGGGTGAATCAGAAGAAGCAGAAGAAGGAGAAGGAGAAGGTGAAGTCTGGAGGGTGAATCAGAAGAATCAGAAGAAGGAGAAGGAGAAGGTGAAGTCTGGAGGGTGAATCAGAAGAAGCAGAAGAAAGAGAAGGAGAAGGTGAAGTCTGGAGGGTGAAGCAGAAGAAACAGAAGAAGGAGAAGGAGAAGGTGAAGACTGGAGGGTGAATCAGAAGAAGTAGAAGAAGGAGAAGGAGAAGGTGAAGTCTGGAGGGTGAATCAGAAGAAGTAGAAGAAGGAGAAGGAGAAGGTGAAGTCTGGAGGGTGAATCAGAAGAAGCAGAAGAAGGAGAAGGAGAAGGTGAAGTCTGGAGGGTGAATCAGAAGAAGCAGAAGAAGGAGAAGGAGAAAATGAAGTCTGGAGGGTGAATCAGAAGAAGTAGAAGAAGGAGAAGGAGAAGGTGAAGTCTGGAGGGTGAATCAGAAGTAGTAGAAGAAGGAGAAGGAGAAGGTGAAGTCTGGAGGGTGAATCAGAAGAAACAGAAGAAGGAGAAGGAGAAGGTGAAGTCTGGAGGGTGAATCAGAAGAAGTAGAAGAAGGAGAAGGAGAAGGTGTAGTCTGGAGGGTGAATCAGAAGAAGTAGACGAAGGAGAAGGAGAAGGTGAAGTCTGGAGGGTGAATCAGAAGAAGCAGAAGAAGGAGATGGAGAAGGTGAAGTCTGGAGGGTGAATCAGAAGAAGTAGAAGAAGGAGAAGGAGAAGGTGAAGTCTGGAGGGTGAATCAGAAGAAGCAGAAGAAGGAGAAGGAGAAGGTGAAGTCTGGAGGGTGAATCAGAAGAATCAGAAGAAGGAGAAGGAGAAGGTGAAGTCTGGAGGGTGAATCAGAAGAAGCAGAAGAAAGAGAAGGAGAAGGTGAAGTCTGGAGGGTGAATCAGAAGAAGTAGAAGAAGGAGAAGGAGAAGGTGAAGTCTGGAGGGTGAATCAGAAGAAGCAGAAGAAGGAGAAGGAGAAGGTGAAGTCTGGAGGGTGAATCAGAAGAAGTAGACGAAGGAGAAGGAGAAGGTGAAGTCTGGAGGGTGAATCAGAAGAAGCAGAAGAAGGAGATGGAGAAGGTGAAGTCTGGAGGGTGAATCAGAAGAAGTAGAAGAAGGAGAAGGTGAAGGTGAAGTCTGGAGGGTGAATCAGAAGAAGCAGAAGAAGGAGAAGGAGAAGGTGAAGTCTGGAGGGTGAATCAGAAGAAGAAGAAGAAGGAGAAGGAGAAGGTGAAGTCTGGAGGGTGAATCAGAAGAAGTAGAAGAAGGAGAAAGAGAAGGTGAAGTCTGGAGGGTGAATCAGAAGAAGTAGAAGAAGGAGAAGGAGAAGGTGAAGTCTGGAGGGTGAAGCAGAAGAAGTAGAAGAAGGAGAAGGAGAAGGTGAAGTCAGGAGGGTGAATCAGAAGATGTAGAAGAAGGAGAAGGAGAAGGTGAAGTCAGGAGGGTGAATCAGAAGAAGCAGAAGAAGGAGAAGGAGAAGGTGAAGTCTGGAGGGTGAATCAGAAGAAGTAGAAGAAGGAGAAGGAGAAGGTGAAGTCTGGAGGGTGAATCAGAAGAAGCAGAAGAAGGAGAAGGAGAAGGTGAAGTCTGGAGGGTGAATCAGAAGAAGCAGAAGAAGGAGAAGGAGAAGGTGAAGTCTGGAGGGTGAATCAGAAGAAGCAGAAGAAGGAGAAGGAGAAGGTGAAGTCTGGAGGGTGAATCAGAAGAAGCAGAATAAGGAGAAGGAGAAGGTGAAGTCTGGAGGGTGAATCAGAAGAAGCAGAAGAAGGAGAAGGAGAAGGTGAAGTCTGGAGGGTGAATCAGAAGAAGTAGAAGAAGGAGAAGGAGAAGGTGAAGTCTGGAGGGTGAAGCAGAAGAAGTAGAAGAAGGAATAGGAGAAGGTGAAGTCAGGAGGGTGAATCAGAAGAAGTAGAAGAAGGAGAAGGAGAAGGTGAAGTCAGGAGGGTGAATCAGAAGAAGCAGAAGAAGGAGAAGGAGAAGGTGAAGTCTGGAGGGTGAATCAGAAGAATCAGAAGAAGGAGAAGGAGAAGGTGAAGTCTGGAGGGTGAATCAGAAGAAGCAGAAGAAGGAGAAGGAGAAGGTGAAGTCTGGAGGGTGAATCAGAAGAAGTAGACGAAGGAGAAGGAGAAGGTGAAGTCTGGAGGGTGAATCAGAAGAAGTAGACGAAGGAGAAGGAGAAGGTGAAGTCTGGAGGGTGAATCAGAAGAAGCAGAAGAAGGAGATGGAGAAGGTGAAGTCTGGAGGGTGAATCAGAAGAAGTAGAAGAAGGAGAAGGTGAAGGTGAAGTCTGGAGGGTGAATCAGAAGAAGCAGAAGAAGGAGAAGGAGAAGGTGAAGTCTGGAGGGTGAATCAGAAGAAGAAGAAGAAGGAGAAGGAGAAGGTGAAGTCTGGAGGGTGAATCAGAAGAAGTAGAAGAAGGAGAAAGAGAAGGTGAAGTCTGGAGGGTGAATCAGAAGAAGTAGAAGAAGGAGAAGGAGAAGGTGAAGTCTGGAGGGTGAAGCAGAAGAAGTAGAAGAAGGAGAAGGAGAAGGTGAAGTCAGGAGGGTGAATCAGAAGATGTAGAAGAAGGAGAAGGAGAAGGTGAAGTCAGGAGGGTGAATCAGAAGAAGCAGAAGAAGGAGAAGGAGAAGGTGAAGTCTGGAGGGTGAATCAGAAGAAGTAGAAGAAGGAGAAGGAGAAGGTGAAGTCTGGAGGGTGAATCAGAAGAAGCAGAAGAAGGAGAAGGAGAAGGTGAAGTCTGGAGGGTGAATCAGAAGAAGCAGAAGAAGGAGAAGGAGAAGGTGAAGTCTGGAGGGTGAATCAGAAGAAGCAGAAGAAGGAGAAGGAGAAGGTGAAGTCTGGAGGGTGAATCAGAAGAAGCAGAATAAGGAGAAGGAGAAGGTGAAGTCTGGAGGGTGAATCAGAAGAAGCAGAAGAAGGAGAAGGAGAAGGTGAAGTCTGGAGGGTGAATCAGAAGAAGTAGAAGAAGGAGAAGGAGAAGGTGAAGTCTGGAGGGTGAAGCAGAAGAAGTAGAAGAAGGAATAGGAGAAGGTGAAGTCAGGAGGGTGAATCAGAAGAAGTAGAAGAAGGAGAAGGAGAAGGTGAAGTCAGGAGGGTGAATCAGAAGAAGCAGAAGAAGGAGAAGGAGAAGGTGAAGTCTGGAGGGTGAATCAGAAGAATCAGAAGAAGGAGAAGGAGAAGGTGAAGTCTGGAGGGTGAATCAGAAGAAGCAGAAGAAAGAGAAGGAGAAGGTGAAGTCTGGAGGGTGAAGCAGAAGAAACAGAAGAAGGAGAAGGAGAAGGTGAAGACTGGAGGGTGAATCAGAAGAAGTAGAAGAAGGAGAAGGAGAAGGTGAAGTCTGGAGGGTGAATCAGAAGTAGTAGAA